>NC_086447.1:418037800-418177800 GCF_028390025.1 Pseudophryne corroboree | reverse complement strand
TCCTCACCAGTGTGCGGAGTCCTCAATGCTGAGTAGCAGGGCTGTGTTACCAGTTGACAGGTTGTTCACCTTTTCCTCTGTACGTAGTTCGTCAAAGTCCACTAAAGATCTGGATATCGTGAGTGCAGCTCGCAATAGATGAAGGTGATCCTGAAGCAAACACCTGACGCGTTTCGCTGCAGTACCTGCAGCTTTCTCAAAGGTGATCTCATCAGTGTCAGGGCTTCTGTATTTATACCCTAAGATGGCCACTGATTGGCCCCACCTGTTTAGTTCATTCAGCTCCAAACCTAGTCAATCTCCTCCACAAAACATGTATAAACAATAAATGAAATAAAATATATGGCAGACTCAATCTTAATTCATAATTTAATTCATAATATATCTGACTAATCAGTCAATTCAAAAATAAAAATTTTTTATCAATGGTAATTACTTCCGGGTTACTATATTATGTGTTGAACTTATAATTCCCCTTATTGTGGTGTCTAAAACTACTTCCGGGTCAAACAATGCTGTTACCTGGCAACCTCCATTTTTTTGTTTTACAATGGATTCTGTGTCCAAACAATCTGAAGCTCATTTAACTAGTACTAGTCCGGTTATATGATCCCCCACCTGTTGTGTGCTGCCTGCTCTCATATCCGCCATAGAGCCGATCGCAGCTCAATTTTCGCGGCGCGTCCGTGTCTGTGCCAGATAAACAAACCCTCGGCACAGATCACGTCACTTCCGCTCACGGACTAGATCCCCGGTCCGTTACCTAGTGACCGTGTAAACAGTTGGTCACCTGACCTCTAAGTTGTGATGTCAGTATGGTTCTTTGGCACGCAGAGACCAGGATGGGAGACATTATACATCATAGTTTAGCTGGACAATTATTTTATAAAATATGCCCGGGGTTTGTTTTTTAAATACATATGGCTATTATAAAAAGCTCCATTTCCTCGGTATCTTATGTTTGTTCTAATCCTGGCAATGTTAATAATATAACCGTCTCCTGGTAACCATGTAAACACTTGGTCACCTGACTGCTAAATTGTGATGTCAGTATGATTCTTTGACATACAGAGACCGGGATAAGAGACATTATAGATCGTGGCTTATCTAGACAATTATTTATAGAGTGTGTACCCCGAGTCTATTTTCAAATACAGGTGGTTTTTATAACCAGCTCCATTTCCTCGCTATCTTATATTTATTCTGATCCCAACATTATTGACGGTAGGTAATCACAATAGTAAACAACAAAAAATATTATAAAAATATTGACTCTTACTTTTTTATATGTACTTATAACCTATGATAAGGAATATCTTTTTCTTTTAATCTTAGGTTATATATAGTTTTTATTGGAATCTATAGGTATGTTTCTAGATGATCTGATATTTTAATTTTGGTGGCACATGTCGTGGTACTGATGTCCTAACAATATCTAAAAAAATTTGTATGCATAGTGGTCCATATATAGGTCAAAGATTTTAGTTAGCCTATTCTTCTGAATAACATAATTGTTTTTAAAAAGAAAACGATGTATATTTTATCGATTATTGATCTCAAACATTTCAGGATGATTTAAGAGAAATTCATTTAACTCAAAAATATTATAATGAAAAAAACGTCTACAGTAACATGTTAAGTTCTACTGATTCATTCAGTCCGTCTGGGAATATGCTGTTCATTCTGAACATCCATAGGGTCTCTTGCTTACACAATTTTTTATATCTATCTCCTCCTCGTGATGTTTTTGGGATATGTTCTACCCCTATGAGTTTTAGACAGGCTGGATTCCCTTGATGGCAGTCACTGTAATGTTTGGATACACTATGAGTCTGAATTCTTTTTAAAATATTTCTGCGATGCTCCAGAAACCGGATTTTCAAAGATCGAGTGGTCCGGCCTATATATTTCTTGTTGCAGCTGCAGATTAATAAATAAATCACATATGAGGTTCCACAGTTAATAAACTGTCCAATCTCATGTGTTTTCTCAGGATCCTCTAGTTTGATTTTATGAATTTTATTTTGAATGAAGTTACAGGTAATGCATCTGTTTTTTCCACACTTGTAGCAACCCTTTGGTTTTTGTAACCAAGTGGGACCCTCCATGTCCCTACAACCAGAATCTATGATGGGCCTAAGATGACTCGGTGCCAGTATATTTTTCAGGGATAGATTCTTTTTGAAAATGAACCGTGGGGTCTGTGGAAGAAGAGAAGAAAGGAAGGTGTCCTGTCTGAGGATATTGAAATTCTTTGAAACAATATCTCTAATTTCGGAATGGCAATTATTGAATGTGGAGATAAATGCTACCTCCTCTTGATTAGGTTTGATTTTTTTAGAATTTTTACTAGAACCTAAAATTTGGTTCCGGTCTAATTTTCTGACTTCAGCAAAATGCATTAGCTGAAGTCAGAAAATTAGACCGGAACCAAATTTTAGGTTCTAGTAAAAATTCTAAAAAAATCAAACCTAATCAAGAGGAGGTAGCATTTATCTCCACATTCAATAATTGCCATTCCGAAATTAGAGATATTGTTTCAAAGAATTTCAATATCCTCAGACAGGACACCTTCCTTTCTTCTCTTCTTCCACAGACCCCACGGTTCATTTTCAAAAAGAATCTATCCCTGAAAAATATACTGGCACCGAGTCATCTTAGGCCCATCATAGATTCTGGTTGTAGGGACATGGAGGGTCCCACTTGGTTACAAAAACCAAAGGGTTGCTACAAGTGTGGAAAAAACAGATGCATTACCTGTAACTTCATTCAAAATAAAATTCATAAAATCAAACTAGAGGATCCTGAGAAAACACATGAGATTGGACAGTTTATTAACTGTGGAACCTCATATGTGATTTATTTATTAATCTGCAGCTGCAACAAGAAATATATAGGCCGGACCACTCGATCTTTGAAAATCCGGTTTCTGGAGCATCGCAGAAATATTTTAAAAAGAATTCAGACTCATAGTGTATCCAAACATTACAGTGACTGCCATCAAGGGAATCCAGCCTGTCTAAAACTCATAGGGGTAGAACATATCCCAAAAACATCACGAGGAGGAGATAGATATAAAAAATTGTGTAAGCAAGAGACCCTATGGATGTTCAGAATGAACAGCATATTCCCAGACGGACTGAATGAATCAGTAGAACTTAACATGTTACTGTAGACGTTTTTTTCATTATAATATTTTTGAGTTAAATGAATTTCTCTTAAATCATCCTGAAATGTTTGAGATCAATAATCGATAAAATATACATCGTTTTCTTTTTAAAAACAATTATGTTATTCAGAAGAATAGGCTAACTAAAATCTTTGACCTATATATGGACCACTATGCATACAAATTTTTTTAGATATTGTTAGGACATCAGTACCACGACATGTGCCACCAAAATTAAAATATCAGATCATCTAGAAACATACCTATAGATTCCAATAAAAACTATATATAACCTAAGATTAAAAGAAAAAGATATTCCTTATCATAGGTTATAAGTACATATAAAAAAGTAAGAGTCAATATTTTTATAATATTTTTTGTTGTTTACTATTGTGATTACCTACCGTCAATAATGTTGGGATCAGAATAAATATAAGATAGCGAGGAAATGGAGCTGGTTATAAAAACCACCTGTATTTGAAAATAGACTCGGGGTACACACTCTATAAATAATTGTCTAGATAAGCCACGATCTATAATGTCTCTTATCCCGGTCTCTGTATGTCAAAGAATCATACTGACATCACAATTTAGCAGTCAGGTGACCAAGTGTTTACATGGTTACCAGGAGACGGTTATATTATTAACATTGCCAGGATTAGAACAAACATAAGATACCGAGGAAATGGAGCTTTTTATAATAGCCATATGTATTTAAAAAACAAACCCCGGGCATATTTTATAAAATAATTGTCCAGCTAAACTATGATGTATAATGTCTCCCATCCTGGTCTCTGCGTGCCAAAGAACCATACTGACATCACAACTTAGAGGTCAGGTGACCAACTGTTTACACGGTCACTAGGTAACGGACCGGGGATCTAGTCCGTGAGCGGAAGTGACGTGATCTGTGCCGAGGGTTTGTTTATCTGGCACAGACACGGACGCGCCGCGAAAATTGAGCTGCGATCGGCTCTATGGCGGATATGAGAGCAGGCAGCACACAACAGGTGGGGGATCATATAACCGGACTAGTACTAGTTAAATGAGCTTCAGATTGTTTGGACACAGAATCCATTGTAAAACAAAAAAATGGAGGTTGCCAGGTAACAGCATTGTTTGACCCGGAAGTAGTTTTAGACACCACAATAAGGGAAATTATAAGTTCAACACATAATATAGTAACCCGGAAGTAATTACCATTGATGAAAAATTTTTATTTTTGAATTGACTGATTAGTCAGATATATTATGAATTAAATTATGAATTAAGATTGAGTCTGCCATATATTTTATTTCATTTATTGTTTATACATGTTTTGTGGAGGAGATTGACTAGGTTTGGAGCTGAATGAACTAAACAGGTGGGGCCAATCAGTGGCCATCTTAGGGTATAAATACAGAAGCCCTGACACTGATGAGATCACCTTTGAGAAAGCTGCAGGTACTGCAGCGAAACGCGTCAGGTGTTTATGCTTCAGGATCACCTTCATCTATTGCGAGCTGCACTCACGATATCCAGATCTTTAGTGGACTTTGACGAACTACGTACAGAGGAAAAGGTGAACAACCTGTCAACTGGTAACACAGCCCTGCTACTCAGCATTGAGGACTCCGCACACTGGTGAGGATACAAGATTGTTATGGTTCCACCCGTTTAAAGGGACGCTATCCAGAGAACCCCCTCCTCCAGCGGTAAATCATGTGGCATTGAAGCCATCAGAACTGTGTCAAAAAGTCCAGTTGTCACCTAACTCCAAATATCGTCATTTTAGTCCACACTAATTAAGAAAACGGATAGTCTAATTAAGGCAGCCCCATGGTGATCCTGTTCATTGTCATTTTACTATCATTTTTAAATCAAATATCATTTATATTGATACAATGTATGTGTCCTTTTAATAAATTAACCCATTTTTTCACCTTTATTTCATTCAGCTCCACGTGTCTATATCTCCACCATAATTAATGAATGATTTATATTGATTTATGCATTTCATCTTATAGCGCTGCTACTTTGTTTGTTGTTTACCCTGTGGAACCCAGTTTATCTTGCAGAAAGAGATTTAACTATGGTAAGTCTACGATAAATCTCCTTTTCTGCAGCGGTGTACACTGTGTTCCACAGGGAATACATCAGGGATGTCCTAAAGCAGTTCCTCATGGGAGGGGATGCACCATAGCGGGCACAAGAACCCGGCATCCAAAGGAAGCATCCTGGGAGGCGGAAGTATCAAAGGCATAAAACCTAATGAACGTGTTCACTGAGGACAACGTAGCCGCCTTGTACAATTGTTCAGCGGACGCGCCTCGACGGGCCGCCCAAGAAGGTACAACAGAATGGGCTTTGATAGCAGCAGGAGATGGAAAACCAGCCTGTGCATAAGCTTGTGCAATCACCATTCTAATCCATCTGGCCAAGGTTTGCTTGTTCGCAGGCCAGCCACGTTTGTGAAAACCCAAAAAGTACAAAAAGGGTATTGGATCTCCTGGGAGAGGCAGTCCTCTCCACGTAAATACGGAGAGCCCGTACCACATCCAATGACCGCTCTTTGGAGGACAAACAAGGAGAGATAAAAGCCGGAACCACAATCTCCTGGTTAAGGTGAAAAGATGACAACACCTTAGGCATATAACCAGGGCGAGTTAGGAGAACTGCCCGGTAACAGTGAAAAATCAGAAAGGGCGGACGACAGGACAAAGCGCCTAAATCCGACACCCTCCTAACAGAGGCAATGGGGGTAATTGGAGTTGATCGCAGCAGCAAATTTGTTAGCAGTTGGGCAAAACCATGTGCACTGCAGGTGTAGCAGATATAACATTTGCAGAGAGAGTTAGATTTGGGTGGGTTATTTTGTTTCTGTCATGGGTAATTAATGGCAGCTTTATTTTTACGCTGCAATTTAGATTTCAGTTTGAACACACCACACCCAAACCTAACTCTCTCTGCACATGTTATATCTGACCCCCCTGCAGTGCACATGGTTTTGCCCAACTGCTAACAAATTTGCTGCTGCGATCAACTCTGAATTACGCCCAATAGCCAGCAAAAATACGATCTTAAGCGTAAGATATTTAAGGTCCACAGACTCAAGGGATTTAAATGGAGACTCTTGTAGGGCATTCAAGACAAAAGACAGATCCCATGGAGCCACAGGAGAGACATAGGGAGGCTGGATCCGTAAAACGCCTTGAGTGAAAGTATGAATGTCAGGAATAGGCGTAATCTTCCTCTGAAACCACACCGACAAGGCAGAAATATGAACCTTGAGAGAGGCCAAACGAAGGCCTAAGTCCAGGCCTTGTTGCAGAAAAGCCAAAAGTCTGGAAGTTCTGAAATTGTATGCGTCGCAATTCTTAGCAGCACCCCAGGTGAAGTAAGAATTCCAGACCCTGTAATAAATCCGTGCAGAAGCCGGTTTGCGGGCCTTCAACACAGTTTGGATAACTGCCTCAGAGAATCCCTTGGCCCTCAGGAACAAAGGTTTAAGAGCCACGCCATCAAAGCCAGCCTGGCTGGATAGACACAAGGGCCCTGAATGAGGAGGTCTGGGTGTTGAGGAAGTAGAAGAGAATGCTCGATCGATAGACCCTGCAGGTCTGAGAACCAATGCCATCTGGGTCACGCTGGAGCGACTAAAAGTAGTATTCCTCCTTCTTGCTTGAACTTCCGTAGTACCCTGGGCAGGAGTGACACTGGAGGGAACATGTATGTCAGCCGAAAGTTCCATGGAATTGCCAATGCGTCCACGAACGCTGCCTGAGGATCCCTTGTCCTTGATCCGAAGACCGGAACCTTGTGATTGTGTCGAGACCCCATCAGGTCTACAGCTGGTAGGCCCCACTTGTCCACAAAGAGTTGAAAGACTTCCGGATGAAGACTCCACTCTCCGGCGTGCACGTCCTGGCGACTGAGGAAATCCGCTTCCCAGTTGAGGACTCCGGGAATGAACACTGCTGATATTGCTGGCAGATGGCGTTCTGCCCAACGAAGGATTTTTTACACTTCCATTTTTGCCATGCGGCTTCGAGTGCCGCCTTAATGATTTCAGTATGCCAACGTGGTGGCATTGTCTGATTGTACTTGAACAGGTCTGTTCTGTACCAGAGGCAGGACAAGATTCAAAGCATTGAACACTGCCCGCAATTCCGGAATGTTTATCGGGAGGAGAGATTCCTCCTTGGTCCACCGACCCTGGAGAGTGTGTTGCTCCAGCACCGCGCCCCAACCCCGCAGACTGGCATCCGTAGTCAGTAGGACCCAGTTGGGGACCCAGAAGGGCCGGCCCCTGCTCAACTCTTGGTCCTGTAGCCACCAGCTCAGTGACAGATGAACCTCCGGAGTCGAGAAAATCATTTTAGACCTGATCCGATGAGGCAGGCCGTCCCATTTGGAAAGTATTCATCTCTGCAGAGGGCGGGAATGAAATTGAGTGTACCCTACCATATCGAAAGCCGACAACATGAGGCCTAGTACTTGCATCACCGAGTGTATCGAGACTCTTGGGCGAGAAAGGAAGCATCTGATCCTGTCCTAAAATTTCAGGATTTCCTTTGGAGACAGAAACAGTCTATGACTGTGTGTGTCTAGCAGTGCCCCTAGGTGCACCATGCTCCGAGCAGGGACCAGCGAGGACTTTTTCCAGTTGATGAGCCACCCATGGGCTTGTAGGAATTGGACCGTCAGTTCCAGATGACTGAGTAGAACATCTTGGGAGTTCGCTAGGATCAACAAGTCGTCCAGATACGGCAGGATCCTGATTCCCTGACGGCGGAGAAGGCCATGACCTTGGTGAAGATTCGAGGGGCCGTGGCCAGTCCAAATGGCAGAGCCTGGAATTGATAATGTAGGTTGCCAATAGAAAACCGCAGATATTGTTGATGTGATATGGCAATAGGTATATACAGGTAAGCATCCTGTATGTCCATGGATACTATATAGTCTTCGGGTTCCATGGCCAGTACAATAGAGCGCAGAGTTTCCATACGGAATTTGGACACTCTCACAAATTTGTTCAATGATTTGAGTATAGGTCAAAAGGACCCATTGGGTTTTGGAACTAGAAACAGGGTCGAATAGTATCCCCTGCCTCTCTGGGACAGAGGTACCTGCACTACCACTCCTGTGTCCAAGAGGGATCGCACAACCAATTGTAGAGCTTGCGCTTTCAATGGATCCGAAGGGATAACCGGCGAGCAGAACTGGCGAGGGGGACGTCTCTTGAAAGAGATTGCATACCCGTAAGAGACAACTTCCCGCACCCAGGTGTCCAAAGTGGTCTTTCACCAGGCCTTGGCGAACTGCAGAAGTCGGCCTCCCACCCTGGGATCCCCCAGAGGGAGGCCCGCCCTGTCATGCAGCAGGCTTGTCTTGTTTGGAAGCAGGCTGACGGGCGGCCCAGGATTGTTTAGGTTTGGACTTAGTGGCTTTGGAAGTATGAGCCTGTCTCGGGTAAGCCTGACCCTTTGCTTTCCCTGGAGGTCGAAAGGACCGAAAAGTGGTACTCTTTGCCTTCGGGGCAGAAAGATTAGTACTTGGGAGAAACGCAGTCTTAGCAGTCGCCAAGTCAGGCATAATCTTATTCAGATCCTCCCCAAATAGGATGTCTCCCTTAAAAGGGAGCACCTCCAAGGTCTTTTTGGAGTCTAGGTCCACCTTCCAGGACCTTAACCATAGAATTCGGCGAGCCAGCAATGACGTAGTAGACGCCTTGGCTGCCATTACACCTGCCTCAGAGGACGCCTCCTGAATATAGTGGGAGGCGGTGGTAATATGAGACAGATATTGTCTGGCAGTGTCAGAAATATCCTGAGGCAGCTCATCCTCTAATGCCTGAACCCATGCTTCAATTCCTTTTGCGGCTCAGGAGGCTGCTATAGTGGGTCTATGTGCAGCACTGGTAAGGTAGTAAATAGACTTCAGGCATCCCTCCACATGCTTATCCGTTTGGTTCCTTTAGTGACGTGACAGTGGTGACAGGCAGAGTAGATGACACCACAAGAAGGGCGACATGAGAGTGGAGTTTCCCACTTGTTACTCAACTCTGTAGGGATAGGATAATGAGCTAGCAACTTTTTAGACAGGAAGAATTTCTTTCCTGCAGACGACCAGTATTCCTGACGTATGTCAATTAAAAGGTCAGAATGTGGTAAAACTACTTTAGTAACCTTCTGATGTTTGAATTTATCAGGTTTCTTAGACGCAGTAGTGGGATCTACGTCATCAATTTGTAGAATCAGCTTAATAGCCTCCACTAGGTCAGGAACATCAACCTGAGAAGTAGATTCCTCGTCAGAAGCGACTGTATCAGTGTCTGACGGATCAGTCTATTCCTCATCCTCATCAGAAGAATTACCTGAAATATTAGTATATTGTGAGGAGGAAGCAACCTGCTTAGATGATCCCTTAACCCCAGTGTGGCGTGGGGTAGACTTTTGTCTAACCAAAGATTGCTTTAATTGTTGTATCTGGGTAGACAGAGTGTCCGCCCAGGGCGGATTAACCACAGGGACTATATGTGGCTGCAATGGCACAGGAGGCCCCACAGGAAGCGTAAGACGTGTCACAAGCGTCTTCAGCATACTCGAGAACACTGCCCAAGGTGGTACCTTATTGGCCACAGGTGCTGCGGGCTGACTGGGAGATGTATGACACCCAGTACCTGAACCATCAGCTAAAACTTCCCCCTCAGGTAAATCCGTGGTGCTAACACTGCATGATGCAGAAGCGTCCACGGATTTTCCGCCCTGTGTGGCAGACATTATAGGGAATGTAGCCTTAGAGGGTCACAGTACAATATAGCCAGACAAACACAACACCCCCAAACAACCCCCTGATTTATGTGACAGAAAATTAAAGCGGTATGAGGTGACTGAAATACACAGTAAAAAACACAAAACAGTATATACTGTGTAGCAATATATATATATATATATATACATACACCTAGCCCCCCAGGGTACAGAATGTAGTGATAGCAATAAGTGTGATACACTAGAATGAAATCCACACAAGTACAATGCAGAAGTTGTTTCAGATAAAACTGCACTGGACAAGTAAAACGACATATATATATATATATATATATATATAACAATGCACAGCAGATACTGAATGTATATCTCAGAATACTTGTACCAAATATTCAGATAGAAGTACACTTGTTCTTAACTAACACTGTCTGGAATTCCCTACCAGAGGAGGAAGTGATGGTGGACTCACTAACTGTAAATGCACAGCGCTGATGAGGTAGGCGGATTTACAGAGGAGACATTACCCCACAGTCCGCAGCTACTTGTGTAAAGATGGCGCCAAAATCTCTGTCAGGGAGGGAGGGAGAGTGAAATTCAGCTCCACGGCGGGAACAACAGCAGTAGATGGCGCCCAGAGCTGGGGGAGGGGCTACAGGTCAGCGCCTTATCCCCTATGCTGGTCTTCACCACTGGGTACTGTGGAGCCTATGTAAAACGTTTTTTTTTTAATCCGACCTGTGCTCCCTGCCCTGGTGGATATAGTGGGGTGCAGTAGAGTGTCCACGCCAGCGGCGCGGCCCATCTCCTGGGACCACGACCGGACCGCGATTTACCGGCGGGTCCCACCTGGGGGACCCTCTTACCTCCTCCCTGATGTGCAGCCACGTGATCCTCGAGAGCGTCAGTGGTGGTGTGCCTGTGGACTGGTGCGCCTCCGCTGCAAGTACCCGGGAACCGACCGTGGGTGTATGCAGCGCTGCTGGGGAGGTGATGGAGCCGCAGCACAGCATGTCATAATGACATAGAAAGTGCTGCGGCCCTTGAAGTCAACTTACAAACTGAGCTCCAGTGTCCGGAGGCGGGGTTATAGAGGAGGCCATGCAATGCATCCTGGGAATAGTCAAAGCTTTAGCCTGTTGGTGCCTCTGGATCAAGATCCAACTCTACACCCTGATGTATTCCCTGTGGAACACAGTGTAGCACACTGCAGAAATATTGTATTAACTGACCTTCAGGGTGTGTGTATAAGGTGTATATGAAACATAAATGAATTGTGTGAATGTACACACACTTTGTTTAATGCACAAAGTTATTGAAAATATTGGCTAAAATTACCTTCAGGCTGTGTGTATAAGGTGTATATGAAACATAAATGCATTCTGTGCTTAGACTTGGGTCCCATCGCCATGATAACTCATTATGGTATGCAATTATTCCAAAATACGGAAAAATCCGATATCCAAACTACTGCTGGTCCCAAGCATTTTGGATATATAGCTATATATATATATATATATATATATACACATATACATATATATTCTCAATATATTTTAAGATGAGCTGTAGTGTTATGAAATTACTTTCTAAATAATTCGTCACTATGTTAAAGACATACTTGTGACTCATCTAAGTAAACATTCCAGAGGAATGCACAGTCTATTTTTTCACTGAAAATGCAATAGCTTACATACTGTAGTTCTAAGTAAATAGTTGGCCCTACACTCTTGTGAGATGACTGCTACTCAGCTTGCACTTAACTGTTAAAATGGAGGAATTACAGTTTTTTAATAACTGCAGACAACATCGATAACTGTTCGGTTGGTATGCTTCTGTGTGATAAACACACTGGTCCAAATGTAATCATCTGCGAGTTGCAGGCATCTGTGAGATACCAGCGATGTACGCTTGTGATTTAAAATCAGTATTTAAAATAAGATTTTACTCACCGGTAAATCTATTTCTCGTAGTCCGTAGTGGATGCTGGGAACTCCGAAAGGACCATGGGGAATAGCGGCTCCGCAGGAGACTGGGCACAACTAAAGAAAGCTTTTAGGTCACCTGGTGTGCACTGGCTCCTCCCACTATGACCCTCCTCCAAGCCTCAGTTAGGACACTGTGCCCGGACGAGCTGACATAATAAGGAAGGATTTTGAATCCCGGGTAAGACTCTTACCAGCCACACCAATCACACCGTATAACTCGTGATACTATACCCAGTTTAACAGTATGAAAACAACTGAGCGTCTCAACAGATGGCTCAACAATAACCCTTTAGTTAACAATAACTATGTACAAGTATTGCAGACAATCCGCACTTGGGATGGGCGCCCAGCATCCACTACGGACTACGAGAAATAGATTTACCGGTGAGTAAAATCTTATTTTCTCTGACGTCTTAGTGGATGCTGGGAACTCCGAAAGGACCATGGGGATTATACCAAAGCTCCCAAACGGGCGGGAGAGTGCGGATGACTCTGCAGCACCGAATGAGAGAACTCAAGGTCCTCCTCAGCCAGGGTATCAAATTTGTAGAATTTTGCAAACGTGTTTGCCCCTGACCAAGTAGCAGCTCGGCAAAGTTGTAAAGCCGAGACCCCTCGGGCAGCCGCCCAAGATGAGCCCACCTTCCTTGTGGAATGGGCTTTTACTGATTTAGGATGCGGCAGTCCAGCCGCAGAATGCGCCAGCTGAATTGTGCTACAAATCCAGCGAGCAATAGTCTGCTTAGAAGCAGGAGCACCCAGTTTGTTGGGTGCATACAGGATAAATAGCGAGTCAGTTTTCCTGACTCTAGCCGTCCTGGAAACATAAATTTTCAAGGCCCTGACTACGTCCAGTAACTTGGAATCCTCCAAGTCCCTAGTAGCCGCAGGCACCACAATAGGTTGGTTCAAGTGAAAAGCTGATACCACCTTAGGGAGAAACTGGGGACGAGTCCTCAATTCCGCCCTATCCATATGGAAAATCAGATAAGGGCTTTTACATGACAAAGCTGCCAATTCTGACACACGCCTGGCTGAAGCCAAGGCCAATAACATGACCACTTTCCACGTGAGATATTTTAGATCCACGGTTTTAAGTGGCTCAAACCAATGTGATTTTAAGAAACTCAACACCACGTTGAGATCCCAAGGTGCCACTGGAGGCACAAACGGGGGCTGAATATGCAGCACTCCTTTCACAAACGTCTGAACTTCAGGTAGTGAAGCTAGTTCTTTCTGGAAGAAAATCGACAGAGCCGAGATCTGTACCTTAATGGAGCCTAATTTCAGGCCCATAGTCACTCCTGCTTGTAGGAAATGCAGAAATCGACCTAGTTGAAATTCCTCTGTTGGAGCCTTTTTGGCCTCACACCAAGCAACATATTTCCGCCATATGCGGTGATAATGCTTTGCAGCTACATCTTTCCTGGCTTTAATCAGCGTAGGAATGACTTCCTCCGGAATGCCCTTTTCCTTCAGGATCCGGCGTTCAACCGCCATGCCGTCAAACGCAGCCGCGGTAAGTCTTGGAACAGACAGGGCCCCTGCTGCAGCAGGTCCTGTCTGAGCGGCAGAGGCCATGGGTCCTCTGAGATCATCTCTTGAAGTTCCGGGTACCACGCTCGTCTTGGCCAATCCGGAACCACGAGTATTGTTCTTACTCCTCGTTTTCTTATTATTCTCAGTACCCTTGGTATGAGAGGCAGAGGAGGGAACACAAACTGACTGGTACACCCACGGTGTCACTAGAGCGTCCACAGCTATCGCCTGAGGGTCCCTTGACCTGGCGCAATCTCTCTCTAGTTTTTTGTTTAGGCGGGACGCCATCATGTCCACCTGTGGCCGTTCCCATCGATTTACAATCAGCGTGAAGACTTCTGGATGAAGTCCCCACTCTCCCGGGTGGAGGTCGTGCCTGCTGAGAAAGTCTGCTTCCCAGTTGTCCACTCCCGGAATGAACACTGCTGACAGTGCTAGTACGTGATTTTCCGCCCATCGGAGAATCCTTGTGGCTTCTGCCATTGCCATCCTGCTTCTTGTGCCGCCCTGTCGATTTATATGGGCGACTGCCGTGATGTTGTCTGACTGGATCAGTACCGGCTGGTGTAGAAGCAGGGATTTTGCCTGACTTAGGGCATTGTAAATGGCCCTTAGTTCCAAAATATTTATTAGGCGATGCATCTGAAGATGTGATCCGGACCATTGGTCCAACAGGTCCCACTGAAAGATTCTGGCATGGAACCTGCCGAAAGGAATTGCTTCGTAAGAAGCTACCATCTTTCCCAGGACCCGCGTGCAGTGATGCACCGATACCTGTTTTGGTTTCAGGAGGTCTCTGACTAGAGATGACAGCTCCTTGGCTTTCTCCTCCGGGAGAAACACTTTTTTCTGGACTGTATCCAGAATCATACCCAGGAACAGTAGACGTGTCGTCGGAACCAGCTGTGATTTTGGAATATTCAGAATCCAACCGTGCTGGTGTAGCACCTCCTGAGATAGTGCTACTCCCACCAACAACTGCTCCTTGGACCTCGCCTTTATTAGGAGATCGTCCAAGTACGGGATAATTAAAACTCCCTTTCTTCGAAGGAGTATCATCATTTCCGCCATTACCTTGGTAAACACCCTCGGTGCCGTGGAGAGTCCAAACGGCAGCGTCTGGAATTGGTAATGGCAATCCTGTACCACAAATCTGAGGTACTCCTGGTGAGGATAGTAAATGGGGACATGCAGGTAAGCATCCTTGATGTCCAGGGATACCATGTAATCCCCCTCGTCCAGGCTTGCAATAACCGCCCTGAGCGATTCCATCTTGAACTTGAATTTTTTTATGTATGTGTTCAAGGATTTCAAGTAGTAACCCCGTCCTTGTTGAAGTAGGGGCACCTTGATTATCACCTGCTGGGAATACAGCTTGTGAATTGCCGCTAGCACAGCCTCCCTGTCTGAAGGAGTAATCGGCAAGGCAGATTTTAGGAACCGGTGAGGTGGAGACGCCTCGAATTCCAGTTTGTACCCTTGAGATACTATTTGCAGGATCCAGGGATCCACCTGTGAGCAAATCCACTGATCCCTGAAATTTTTGAGGCGGCCCCCCACCGTACCTGGCTCCGCCTGTGAAGCCCCACCGTCATGCGGCGGACTTGGAAGAAGCGGGGGAGGACTTTTGCTCCTGGGAACCTGCTGTTTGTTGCAGCCTTTTTCCCCTACCTCTGCCTCTGGACAGAAAGGACCCGCCTTTTCCACGCCTGTTTTTCTGAGTCCGAAAGGACTGTACCTGATAAAACGGCGCCTTTTTAGGCTGTGAGGGAACATGGGGTAAAAATGCTGACTTCCCAGCAGTTGCTGTGGAAACTAGGTCCGAGAGACCATCCCCAAATAACTCCTCACCCTTATAAGGCAAAACTTCCATGTGCCTTTTTGAATCTGCATCCCCTGTCCACTGGCGAGTCCATAAGCCTCTCCTAGCAGAAATGGACAATGCACTTATTTTAGATGCCAGCCGGCAGATCTCCCTCTGTGCATCTCTCATGTATAAGACTGAGTCTTTTATATGCTCTATGGTTAGCAGAATAGTGTCCCTGTCTAGGGTGTCAATATTTTCTGACAGGGAATCTGACCACGCAGCACTGCACATGCATGCTGACGCAATAGCTGGTCTAAGTATAATGCCTGAGTGTGTATATACAGACATCAGGATCGCCTCCTGCTTTCTATCAGCAGGTTCCTTGAGGGCGGCCGTATCCGGAGACGGTAGTGCCACCTTTTTAGACAAACGTGTGAGCGCTTTATCCACCCAAGGGGGTGTCTCCCAACGTGACCTATCCTCTGGCGGGAAAGGGAACGCCATTAGTAACTTCTTAGAGATTACCAATCTTTTATCAGGGAAAGCCCACGCTTCTTCACACACTTCATTTAATTCTTCTGATGGGGGAAAAACTACGGGTAGTTTTTTCTCCCCAAACATAATACCCTTTTTAGTGGTACCTGGGTTTATATCAGAAATTTGTAACACCTCTTTCATTGCTTCAATCATGCAACGAATGGCCTTAGTGGACATTAGACTAGACTCATCGTCGTCGACACTGGTGTCAGTATCCGTGTCGACATCCGCGTCTGCCATCTGAGGTAGCGGGCGTTTTAGAGCCCCCGATGGCCTTTGAGACGCCTGGACAGGCACGAGCTGAGAAGCCGGCTGTCCCGCATTTGGCATGTCGTCAAATTTTTTGTGTAAGGAGTCGACACGTGCACGCAATTCCTTCCATAAGTCCATCCACTCAGGTGTCTGCCCCGCAGGGGGTGACATCCCTTCTATAGGCATCTGCTCCGCCTCCACATCATTATCCTCATCAAACATGTCGACACAGCCGTACCGACACACCGCACACACACAGGGAATGCTCTAACAGAGGACAGGACCCACAAAAGCCCTTTGGGGAGACAGAGTGAGAGTATGCCAGCACACACCAGAGCGCTATATAATGCAGGGACTAACTGAGTTATGTCCCCTATAGCTGCTGTTATATATACTGCGCCTAAATTTAGTGCCCCCCCTCTCTTTTTTACCCTTTTCTGTAGTGTAGACTGCAGGGGAGAGCCAGGGAGCTTCCTTCCAGCGGATCTGTGAAGGAGAAATGGCGCCAGTGTGCTGAAGGAGATAGCTCCGCCCCTTTTTCGCGGACTTTTCTCCCGCTTTTTTATGGATTCTGGCAGGGGTAATTATCACATATATAGCCTCTGGGGCTATATATTGTGGTATTTTTGCCAGCCAAGATGTTTTTATTGCCCCCCCCTAGCGCCCTGCACCCTCAGTGACCGGAGTGTGAAGTGTGTATGAGGAGCAATGGCGCACAGCTGCAGTGCTGTGCGCTACCTTGGTGAAGACTGATGTCTTCTGCCGCCGATTTTCCGGACCTCTTCTTGCTTCTGGCTCTGTAAGGGGGACGGCGGCGCTGCTCCGGGACCGAACACCAAGGCCAGTTCCATGCGGTCGATCCCTCTGGAGCTAATGGTGTCCAGTAGCCTAAGAAGCCCAAGCTAGCTGCAAGCAGGTAGGTTCGCTTCTTCTCCCCTTAGTCCCTCGCTGCAGTGAGCCTGTTGCCAGCAAATCTCACTGTAAAATAAAAAACCTAATTATATACTTTCTTTTTAGAAGCTCAGGAGAGCCCCTAGTGTGCATCCAACCTCGGCCGGGCACAAAATCTAACTGAGGCTTGGAGGAGGGTCATAGTGGGAGGAGCCAGTGCACACCAGGTGACCTAAAAGCTTTCTTTAGTTGTGCCCAGTCTCCTGCGGAGCCGCTATTCCCCATGGTCCTTTCGGAGTTCCCAGCATCCACTAGGACGTCAGAGAAATCTTGGTTGGTTTTGTCTTTATAAAGATATATATATTCCTGCTTTAAATGTTGAGGTTTTGTCCCTGACATCTCCAACTAACGCAACTCACAGGCTATTACTTTTGGCCCGTAGTACCTCTCCCCCTCAGACGCTCAACCTCTTTATACCAAACCCAGCCGTCTCTCATCCCAAGCCCTCTGTGGTCCATGCTCACTTTCTACCCTAACTGTGTCGCCCCTGTCTGTGTGCCCCTCCCCTTTAGAATGTAAGCTTTCACGAGCAGGGCCCTCTTCCCTCATGTGCTTTTACGTCTCTTACTTAACCTATCTTCTTTTTAATACTCCCTTTGCCGGCACAAAAACCCTCAGTTTTCTGCCGCCCTGATACAGAGCCGGATTTAGGGGTCAGGCCGCCCCTAGGCACAATAATATTGGCCGCCCATCCCACCCCACGTCCGCAAGCACAATGATTTCGGCCGCTGAACATCCAAACCCCCACCTCGTTCACAGGGCTTAATAACTCACCAGCTGTACCTTTGCTTGGGTGCCTCTACAGCCATTCCACCCAACCCGCCTGACCGTCCACCCTTACATCCACTGCTACTCTAATGCGGCGGTGGGAGAGGAGAATGCCATGCTGCACCGCTGCACTGATACGGGAAGGGAGGAGGGGGCGGAAACTGCTGTACACACAATGCGCCAGGTAGAGCCTCTTATACACATTGTGCTAGGTAGCGCTTCTTATACACATTGCACCAGGTAGCCCATTATACACATTGCGCCACATAGCCCATTATGCACATTGTACCAGGTAGCCCATTACACAAATTGAACCAGGTAGCCCATTATACACATTGCACCAAGTAGCCCATTATACATATTGCACCAGGTAGCACCTTATGTACATTGCACTAGGTTGCCCATTATACACGTTGCACCAGGTAGCCCATCATACATGTTGCACCAGGTAGCCCATTATACACATTGCACCAGGTAGCCCTTTATACACATTGCACCAGGTAGCCCCTTTTACACACTGCACCAGGTAGCCTCTTTTACATACTGCACCAGGTAGCCCCTTTTATACACTGCACCAGTTATCCCCTTTTACAAACTGCACCAGGTAGCCCCTTTTACACACTGTACCAGGTAGCCCTGAGAGAGTGTGAAAGAGAGTAACATAGTAATTGAGTTTGAATAGAGGCAAAATGCCCTTTGTGTTCAACTTGTATTATGTTGAGTTGATTATAATGTACCTGCTGAAGCAATGTTTTATGACTAGTAAACACCTATAAATCATGTTACACCCGGATTATCAATTTCAATATTTTAAATGTTATAACCTTGGATATCTTTTTCAATCAGAAATTTATCCAATCCGTTTTTAAATGCATTGACAGAGTCCGCCTTTACCACATTCACTGGCAGGGAATTCCAAATCCTTATTGACCTAACAGTGAAGAACCTTTTCCTCCATTGCGTACGGAATTTCCTCTCCTCCAGCCTCAGCGAGTGCCCATGTGTCCTAAACAGAGTTCTTTTAATAAATAATTCCTCTGATAACGCTTTGTAGTGCCCCTTTACATATTTGAAGTTGTTAATAATGTCTCCTATTAGACGCCTCTTTTCCAGTGTATACATATTCAACCTAGTAAGCCTTTCATCGTAATCCAGTCCCTCTAGCCCTTTAATCAATTTAGTAGCTCGCCTTTGAACCCTTTCGAGTTCATCAATATCTTTTTTATACAGCGGTGCCCAAAGCTGAGCACAATACTCCAGGTGCGGACGCACCAATGACTTGTACAGCGGCAGGATTACATCCTGGTCCCTTGTCTCAATTCCCCGTTTTATGCACGCTAGCACCTTACTTGCCTTCTTTACTGCGCATTGACATTGTATACGGTTATTAAGCCTATTATCAATAAGTACCCCCAAATCTTTTTCCAATACTGTTACCCCTAGACTTTCTCCATTGAATATGTAGGATGCAAGTTTGTTTTTACCCCGAAATACATAACCTTGCATTTTTCTATATTGAACCTCATTCTCCATTTAGATGCCCAGACTTCAAGTTTAGATAAATCATTCTGCAGAGACTCCACATCTATTTCCAAATTAATTACCCTACACAGTTTAGTATCATCTGCAAAGATTGACTCTGTGCTTTCCAGGCCTATTTCTAGGTCATTGATAAATATGTTGAACAGTAGTGGCCCGAGTACAGACCCTTGTGGTATACTGTTGACTACTGGGGTCCAGCTTGAGGACTTCCCGTTGACCACTACTCGCTATACCCTGTTATCCAGCCAATTACTTATCCATGTACAAACAGTTTTTCCTAGGCCAAGCTCCCTTAATTTGATGATCAGTCTCCTGTGAGGCACTGTGTCGAAGGCATTAGCAAAATCTAAGTAGACCACATCCACTGCTTTTCCCTGGTCAAGATTATCGCTCACTTCCTCGTAGAAGCTAATTACGTTAGTTTGACATGATGTGTCCCTCACAAACCCATGCTGGTTCTTGCTAATAAGCGGACTGTAGATACTCCTGTATGCTATCCCTACTATAGACGTCAAACTAACTGGTCTGTAGTTACCCGGATGATTTTTGGAACCCTTTTTAAATAATGGTACTACGTCCGCTATACGCCAATCCTTCGGTACCATGCCTGATCTAATTGAACTATTGAAAATCAAGTATAGGGGTCTTGCTAGTTGTGACCTAACCTCCATAAGAACCCTCGGGTGAAGTCCATCAGGAACAGGTTATTTATTCATCTTAATTTTGCTTAGTCTCTCCTGGACTACTCCTTCACTTAAACAAGTATCTATCCACGAATCATTACTGTCACTATCGTTATACACTACTCCCACCATCAGTTCTTTTCTGGGAAACACGGATGAAAAAAATTTGTTCAGTATTTCCGCTTTTATTCCGTCATCATTTATCAATACTCCAAATTCATCTTTTATTGGACCTATGTTCTCCTTTTTTAACCTTTTACTGTTTATGTATTTAAAAAACTTTTTAGGATTGGTTTTACTCTCAATAGCGATTTGCTTTTCATTTTCCATTTTAGCTGCTCTTATTGCGTTTTGCTTTTTTTATTGCATTCCTTGTAATACTGGAATGACTCCTCATTTCCATTAGATTTAAATGCTTTGAAAGCACGCTTCTTTTTATCCATTTCTGCCTTGACCTTCTTGTTAAGCCACATCGGTTTCAGTTTAGTACTCCTACGTTTACTGCCCATGGGAATAAATTTGTGAATATTGCTGTCTAGCAACCCTTTTAAAGCATCCCACATTTCCGAAGTGTTCTTGCTATGAAACAAAACTTCCCACTCAATGTCATTAAGTGCACATCTCAGCATATTGAAATTAGCTTTCCTAAAGTTAAATGTTTTGGTTGAACCCTTATATCTACTGTATGTTTCCTGAAACTGATGTCAACTGTGATCATATAGTGATCACTGTTACCAACGTCTCCCCAACTTTAATGTTTGATATAATGTCCATATCATTAGTAATTACTAGATCCAGAGTAGTTTTACCCCTAGTTGGGTCCTCGACTAATTGAGACAAGTAGTGATCCTTTAACACATGTAAGAACTTGTTGCCCCTAGCTTTGACACATGAATCGTTACTCCAATTTATATCAGGATAATTAAAATCCCCAATCACTAAGATGTCCCCTAATCCCGCAGTCCTTTCGATTTGCTGCAAGAGTTGTTCTTCCTCATGTATGCTAATATCCGGCTGTTTGTAGCATGTGCCTATGACTATTTTTTTTTTTTTTTTTTGCATCAACACCCCCACCTGAGATTTCAACCCATAGAGACTCCACATTATCGCCAGTTCCCTCATAAATAACCTCTTTTAGGTATGGTTTAAGAGATGGTTTAACATAAAGATATACACCTCCTCCTTATTTGTTTGCCCTGTCCCTCATGAAAAGAGAATACCCCTCCAAGTTTGCAACCCAGTCGTGAGAGTCGTCCCACCATGTTTCCGTAATACCTATAATATCATACTCAGCCTTTGATGCTAAGAATTCCAATTCCCCCATTTTACCTGCTAGGCTTCTTGCGTTTGCAAGCATACATTTTAGTTTAGCGATTCCCTTGTCCGTTTTTTTTTAAAGGTATTCTATCATAGTTTACTCATGCCTCCCTAGACTTACTCTTACTGACTTTCCTTCTCACGCACTCTCCACCCCCACCATACTTAATACTGCCCACCTTTCTCTTCTCTTTGATCAACCCAATGTTTCCATCTAAACTCTCCTCCCTGACATAAGTATTTTCCCTTATGTTCCATACATCATTGTCTGTATGCTGTAATGATGACACATAATTGTTGTTAGTTAATGTTTTGGCAATACCTTTGTTAATACTCTTTTTTGAACCCTTGTAAATACCCTTGCCGGCTGCTCTTTCCCTCCCCCCTTCTCCACCTTCATTTAGCTCGCTACCACCATCCTTACTATTCTCACTGCGTGACCCATAATTTCTAGCTAAACCCTCCCCCCCAGCTCCTAATTTAAAAGCTCCTTCAACCTACCAACCATCCTTCCCCCCAGCACCGCAGCTCTCTCCTCATTCAGGTGCAATCCATTGTGACAAAAAAGATGACGCATGACTGAGAAGTCCACCCAGTGTTTCAAGAACACAAACCCCTCCTTCCTACACCAGTCTCTAAGCCACACATTTACCTTCCTGATCTCCCTCTGCCTCCCTGGGCTAGCACGTGGCACTGGTAATATTTAGGCGAATATTACCTTAGATGTCCTTTCTTTTAGTTTCTGGCCTAAGTCCCTGTAATCTTTCTTAAGGACATCCCACCTACCACTAACTTTGTCTTGGTGCCAACGTGCACCAAGACCGCCGGGTCGTTCCCAGCCCCTCCCAACAATCTATCTACCCGGTCCGCGATGTGCCGTACCCGAGCACCCGGGAGACAACAGACCATACGGCGATCACAATCCCGGTAGCAGATAGCCCTATCTGCCTTCCTGATGATAGAGTCCCCTACCACCACCATCTGCCTGGGTGCCTCTCTAACTTTCATCCCATCTGAGCCAGAGGGACCACCCCTCTGTTTGCTAGAGGGAACAGTCTCCTCTGGCTCCATCATTTCCTCGCTTTCATCCACCGAATCTTCGTCCAATTGGGCAAATTTGTTCGGGTTTGATAGTTCAGAGATGTCGTGCATCTCCCTCTTTTTCTTCCTTCTCACAGTGACCCAACTGGCTACCTGATTATCCTCGTCTACCGGTGTGTGTCTCTGCAACTTCTCCACCGTTCTATCTAAACTTTGCTCGAGATTGTGAATATATCTCAGTCGCGTAACGGTTTGCTCTAGATCAGTTACCTGGGCTTCCAGGGCAACCGTTCGCACACATCTCGTGCATATGTATTCGCACTGGGTCGGCTGCTCCAGGTGCGCATACATCTTGCACGACACGCAATTAGTGAGATTCTCAATCACGGCCCCTCCCATTTGTTTGAAAACTCTAACTCCCTATTACCTTCAGAGGAACAATGCAAAACAATACAAACTATGCAATACGATATTGACTATGACCTAGCTGTGAAGAGAATCAATATTCACAACACAGCAGAAATAGCCAATTCAATCACATACACAATAATGTAGATAATCAATACTTATCTGAATGGGCCCTTCCCTGCGTCACCGCTACTCCTCCTTGCAGTTGTTACAGCTCTCTGCACCTCGTTCTCACTTGCTGCCGTGCACCTGGCTTCTGGCACCTACTTCGTCCACAGACCTCACGAAGGCTGTGGCTGCAGTAGTGCACACTCACTCACCCAGCAGCAGCCCTCACGCATTCTCTCCCCCAGCAGCGCACACTCACTCACTCTCCCCCTGCAGCACTCACACTTTCTCACCCCAGCAGCGCACACTCAGTCACCCAGCAGCACACTTCACTCTTTCACACACTTTTCACACACGTAAATGTGGCCCTTACACACTTACTTACTTGCTCACTCACTCACTCCACAAGCCGCGATAGCAGCAACGACCGGCAGTGCCCTTCCACTCACACAATCTCATTCACCCCACACACACACCAGCGGCAGCACAAACACAGCAGCAGCAGTAGCGATTCTAAAGTTGGCCGCTCCGCTCCGCTGTACGCAGCCTGCTCAGCCAGCACCACTTCCTGACTCCCGGCCTCCTCCGCACGTGTTCGCACGTGTTCGGCTCTCTTCGCGGTTCTCCTCACCCAAAAATCAAGCAAGGACCAGCCACAGTGCTGGTAACATTGATTGTGAGTGTGAGACTGAGTGAGTGAATGTGTGTGTGTGTGTGTGTGTGTGTGTGTGTGTGTTTCAATCACCACCGTCAGCGCCAGCTCCAGTTTGTCCCTCTGGCTCTACGCTGCATCTCTGTCTTTATGTCTGCCCAGCGTGAAGCAGGGCGGAAGTGTGTAGCGGCGGTGGTGCGTGACACTGCTGGGGGTGGGCCAGTGTGGTGTGGGGAGCAGTCAGCGGCTGGGGGAGTGCTGCGCAGCAGTGTGCAGTTCAGAAGGCGGCTGGGGGAGGGGTGCCAGCCATCGTGCGCAGTTGCGGAGGTGGTGCGGCCGTTACATTGCAGTGCCGGGTGCCCATGCAGTGCCCTTCCACCCCTCCTCATCAGCAGCACTAAAGTCTGGGGGGGAGGAGCTGCTAGTAGAGGGGAAAGCGGCTCCTCCGCCCGCTCCGGCCAGGACTTACAGACTGGGAGCCGGGGCACTGTCTGGCGGTGGCATACAATGAGTCAGTGTGACTCATTGTAATGCCAGTGGATAGTGGGCCTCTTCACTGCGGCGGCCTGAGGGCTTGGAAATTCGGCCCAGCAGTGCCGTTGCTCCAATGGGGGGGGGGGGGGACTGCCTTGCCGCCCCCAGCAGGTGCCGCCCATAGGCAGGTGCCTCACATGCCTAGTGACAAATCCGGCACTGCCCTGATACTTGTTTCATTGGTGTCTGCTGACGCAGCTATGTTTATATACCCTGTCCTTGCCCTATATTGTATTGAATTATGGAATTGTAAGTCACTGCCTTCTCGTTTTTGCTTATTTGTTTATGTACTCTGTATTGTGTGCTGCGGATCGCTTGTGGTGCCATATAAATAAAGGATAATAATAATACTATTCATTTACATTTCTTCAACATGTCGAGCCCTGTACAGGAAACCATTACAGAAGCAACCAGTTGTGACTGCCTCAAGAACAGCACATGTCTCAGACATAAAACTGCCAAGGCTTTGGCACCTGGGAGGACAGGCTTTTTAAAAAAAAATAGATTTAGCTATTTTCAAAAATTGTAATCATTTAAAAATCAGGAGTGGTGCAGGTCTAACGGGACAAATTGCAAGTCTAAAGTGCAGAGGTAATTTAAAGTGACTGATTTACCATCTACCAAGCTTCTATACAGCTCCAAATACTTGCACAACAAACAAAACTTTGGGCCTAATTCAAGATTAAAAGCAAATGTATTAGCAAAAGCAAAGTTGCAAACATTTGCAAAGTGAACGCAAATCTGCACACAAAAAATAAACACGCCCACAGTGCAAACTAACAAAAAAAATCCAAATACACAAAAGAGGAGTCACCCTGAAAGCTAAGCAAACTAGCGTCGGAAGCAATTCTTCTACAGTCTCTTTGCAGATTAGCATTCATTTACACTAAGAGAACCTCTGCCTTAGTGTTTCCAGTAAATTAAACTACAAACACAGGGTAATGTGCATGTGTTACTGATGTCCTAAATTGTAAAGCATGAACAGTTTGAATGATGCACTTAACCAACATAAGCTAAACAAAGGAATAACCTCAAATTCAAAATGCATAATGGTCAAAAGCCAGCAGCTAAAATGGTGAGGCAGCACACAAGCTGTGTGTGATATTACTAGTGTGCGTAGCTCTATATCTGCCAAGAATCTGCGTTGACTTTTTCTGTACTTTAAGCTTGTCTACAGTATCTGCAGATATGCGTATGGACCGCCCTGGACCCAGGTACAAACTCCCACTACACGACGATGTTCCGAGCCCAGATTTTTAAACTTGCGAGACTGCCCACATACACTCCTCCGCGACGTCTTTTTCACACTGTTTAGTGGAGGGGTTGTTTTTCTGTGCAAGTTTGCAGAATAACTTAGCGGAGGCGAATTTTCCTCTAATCCGAACGCAAATATAGCGGCGGACATGCGTTGTGTGAATTTTAAGCATGCGCAGTGTATGATTATCGGCAACTGCAAATGCATTTGCTTTCAACCTTGAATTAGGCCCAAAGGGGGACATTTACTAAGCAGTGATAAGAGCAGAGAAGTGAGCCAGTGGAGAAGTTGCCCCATCAACCGATCAGCAGCTCTGTATAATTTTATAGTATGCAAATTATTGATGTTACTTTAGTGCTGATTGGTTGCCATGGGCACTTCTCCACTGGCTCACTTCTCCGCTCTTATCACTGCTTAGTAAATGTCCCCCTTAGTCTAGTACACAATACAAAACCAATGTCTATTACACAATATAGTACTATACCCCAAGCACATTTTAGTTTAGTAATATACAATAGGTGTACCTTGCCACTGGTGTGAGTCCCTACATGTATTTTGTGGTAAACAGGTCTGTTAGGATTAAATGAAAATGGGAGCTTCTGAAGTAGCTTATAATAAGAGTAAACACAATAGGTAACAATAAACACACTATAATGCTAGATAAAACATGTACAGAACAATATTCAGACTTAGGATATCACTAAAAACACATTTTAAACCAAGTATTTGTGGGAAAGCATTGTAACATGGCATAAAGACATACAATTCCTATCAGGTTAAAGTAAATGCAGTAACTTTTAAAAACTAGTGTATGATCAAATTCGCAAAAGTCAAAAAGATAATAAATTAGTTGGAAAAGTCATGGTATATGTCCTTTCTTCTATAGTAATAGGTCTAACTATCCTTGTTATAATGAAAAAAAAGATTTTCATGAGTGACAAATATAGCATGCGCACACACCACTAAAGACTCTTAAAGACTTAGGGGTATCACAACTTGGAGAGAGATACAGTGGAGAAAGATCAATAGATCTATTTACTAAACCTTGGAGAGAGAAAGTGGACGGAGATAAAATACCAGCCAATCGGCTCGGTCATTTTTCAAACGCAGCCTGAGTGTAAACTGACAGGAGCTTAATGGTTGGTACAATTTATTTTTTTTATCCCTCTCCACTTTATCTCTCTGCAAGCATTGAGACATATGCCCGTTGATTTCTTGGTTCATGCTTATCTGAAATTATAGGTAACAAATTGATTCTCTAAGAGGATTGAGGAGCTGTATTAACACTGGAACCACTGAAGTCTTAAGTCTTGCAGCCTGATTTTGCTATTGTTAAATACGCTCATGGCGGTAAATGGATTCCTTCCTGGTGGTATGGGTGTATGACATTCATACATACAGTGTAGCTGAGCTTCGTTTAGTATAAGTGCAATCATTTTGTAAAATAGAGAATTTTTAAATGACCCACGATCGTTGTTTGTAGGTCCACTAGGGTTGTGGCATAACTCCAGAGGTTCTACCTGAGGGGGAGGCATTCAGCTGTAAATCCCTTCCATACTGGTCACTTTTTTGTCATATAGACCAGTTCTTTATACAGATGCAGTAATTGATAAGATGTTATCATTGTAAACTGCAAACTTACTACAAAGTGGAACCTTAATTATTTAAACTTTATAATATACTTTTTCCATCTTCCAATAATCAGGGCAAATAAATAACTTCAAATAAATCAATAAATCAGCATCACTTTATTCATAGTCCCATGCAATATGAGTTAGATGTAAAAGAGTCATGGATAAGGGTGTTCCCTAAAGGGAATGCTGCAACAAGAGATAAAAAAATATAGGCTATGATTGATACAGTACATAAATGCTGTATTATAACAGGATGTCTATGGATTACAGGTGATCAATATGTTATGTTATACTGTGTGCTGTATTGTGTAGGGAGATATGTAGGTAGTTTTAAGGTAAAAAAATCTGATGATGGTAATGTGAAGAGAGTAATACCATTCCCATAAATGGTACTATATGAGAAGAAAAACCCTTCGGTAACCATATAATTTCATGGAACAAGTATATTGACAATACACTTGTTATCTGGAGGGGATGACATAATACATCAAAAACAACCAAAATGAACTTTCAATTCACAGGTAAGACTAGCAAACATGAAGTCAAATTCCTAGATCTAAGCATTTTCATTGAAAATGGAAAACTTCCCATGAATATTTTCTCAAGACCTGTAGACTCATTCAGGTCGCTACGAAATACACAGAAAATCGCAAATGAGCGATTTTCAGCAAACTGTGCATGTGCCACGACCACTGTGCACGAGAACGCGCTATCAAATTGCGATCGCATTCCAGAGGGATGCGATCACACTTTGAGTGACAGCAGCAGGCATTGGGAGGGCGATGTTACGGTGTTGCAGCACTTTAAACTCAAGCCTTCTTTCATTCATAGCAAATGAAAAATGTGAACTTTCCATGGAAAGGATGACATTATCTGAAAATATTCTCAAGAAAAGTAACCATTTAGGGTAGTATAGGTTGCTGAGGACTTAAACTCTAGCCATGGACCCCAGACAGCACAGAACTCTTCATATCCATCAGCAACCAAGGTCATCCATAGCCATATAGTAATCAAGTCTATCAAACCATTTTGTAATTGTAGGTTGGAAAACAATCCTCCAATGAATGGGAATCACTGCTTTAGCAGCACTATTAAGGTGCTTGAGTAGGGATTTTCTGTATTGTGCAATTGAGCCGGGTGCTAGAATTAAAAGCCAGAAGGAAGGACCGGTAGGAGAGGCCCTGCCTTTAATTGTAGTGGACAGTGAGGAAACTTGTGCCCAGAAGGGTCGCAAAACCGGGCAATCCCAACAAATATGTAGAGGGGAACCGCTAGGCTGGTTACATCTCCAACAGCTGCTAAAAACTCCAGGAAAACAAATTTGCCAGAGCTATTAGACAGCGAAACCATCTACACAGGACTTTAAATTGTGTTTCTATTATGGACTACAGTAACTCATAGAACATGAAAAGGTTGTACGAATTGTATTCCCAGCTCCCGTTCCCAATTCTCTGTAAATTTAGGAAGCTTCGGAAAGGAATGCTCAATCAGGAATGTATAAACACTGGAGAGGAAATGTGCCGGATGTACAGCAGCCAGACACGGGTTCCCAAAGGAGGTCAAAGGCCTGCAACTGGCCACCTGCAGCATTCCACTCTGGGCAAAATGCTTAAGTTGAATGTATCGCCAAACTTCAGGATCAGGCAAAGACCAAACAGCTTAAAAATCACCAAAAGGCTGCACACCCGTGTTACCCACCAGCTGGCCGACATGTGACACCCCCATCTGTAGTCACATTTTAAAAGCAACTGTCGAGGTACCTGGGAGAAAGTCAGGGTTGTCAAACAATGGGATCCAGAGGGAGAATACTGCATAACCTATTCCAGTGTAAACAAAAAATGACTTAGCGCTATCTGTTAGATAGGATTCGTGCACAACTAATTAATAATTTTAAAAAGAACACACAGATCAATAGCAGCTGTTAAAAAAGGGGGGAGTACTCTACCCTTATAAAACACAATACATACACACAAATAACAAATAACTACTGCTTTGCAAATTACTTTATAAATTGAAGAGAGTCAGGAGACTAATCCATTAGCTGTGCTTGAAAAGCTTGCCTACTAAACATTATTATAAAGGCTTGGAATTGTATTGCACTTAGTAATATAATGTACTGCAGGATTGACCGGCATCTATGTTGAGATTTATTAATAAATGTTGAGTTTTTAATTGTGTTAATAAAAGCACACACTTTTTTAATAAGCGCTGTTATTTGTGTGTATGTACCTATTCCAGTACTTTAACTTAGGGCCTATGGTAGGATGAGGAATGATAGTGACCTTGGATCAACATGAGTATACCGATAGTAGAACCGGGAAGAAATGGTTCCCCCAAAAATCCAGTTTGCCCCCCTCTTGTCTAACCCAGCCCCCCCCCCCCCCCCCCCCCCCCCCAACAAAATCTCTCATGAATGGGAAGGGACTGCAACAAATAAAGCACCCTAGACAGAACATTCATTCTCACTATGCTGACCCTCACAAACCAGAAAAAAAGTTTTTTTCCCTCCATGTTCCAAGCTCAAGTCTAAGTGCAGAAATTATCAGCATGAGGTCGGGATAAGTCGGCATTTAAAACAATCCCTATGTATTTTAAACTAGAGCAATGCCATGCAAATGAAAAGGACGGTTTCAACAAGGCCAACGAAAAGGAGGGGGTCGTCAGATTGACAGCTACTGATTTTGAATAGTTAGCTTTAAAATTTGAAATCAGGCTGAATCTTTGGAATTCGGCCATCAGGTTGCGGATTGATATAACCGGGTTGGAAAGGATCAATAGTAAATCATCGGCAAACAATGCCAATTTATATTCAATGTCATCCATCCTGAAGCCCAAAATATCACAACTGGACCTAATAGTACAAGAAAGTGCCTCCATACAAAGTATGACGATGAGGGGGGAAAGGGGGCATCTCTGTCTGGTTCCATTATGAATCGATACCGACTCTGAAAGGGTACCATTGATCCTAATAGTGCAGAAAGGCAGGGATAGAGCCCTAATATCCTAAAAGGCAAGTAGAACCCAGACCCAAATGAGTCAGCAATCCATGCATAAAATGCCAGTTGATCCTGTCGAAGGCTCTCTCAGCATCCGTAGAAAGTAGAATCGTCAGAATAGAGCTGTCGGAGGCCAAAAGTATAGAGATCAATGACCTTTGAAGTGTTATCACGAGTATCCCAGCCTGGGACAAAACCTACCTGGTCAGAACAGATGTGCATGGGTAGAAAGGTTTTAAGCTTATTAACGATCAATTTAGCAAATAGCTTGATATCTACATTGAGCAGCGAAACTGGGCAATAGCTTGGGCATTGGTCTGGGTACTTGCCCTCTTAGGGTATAACGGTGATATGGGCCTCTAAAGATTGGGCATAAAAACAGCTATCCACAGAGATATCATTAAAGGCCTGAAGCATTTTAGGGAGCAATGGTTCACGGAAGGTTTTATAATAAAAAAAAGTGAAACCCCATTCTTCTATGGAAAATGGGGTATCAAGCCAACCCTGTTCTGCTAGGAAAAATGTGGGAAAGTCAGACTTGTGTAAGTACTGGGCAACTACGTCCCGGAAGGAGGCAGTCTCGTTGGGGTTTTGGGGTCAGAGATATTATACAGCTTTGTGTAATAAGAATGAAAAACAGCTGTGATATCACAGTGAAAGCCCAGTGCTATTAAAATAAATACAAAACACGTTTTAAAAAAAAGTTTTTATTATACAGGGTCTTAACCTGGGGAGCAGTTGCCTTTAAGCTCTTTTTCATGGCCGCCACCTTCTCAAGGCTTCTGGTGTCTTCCTCCGGCATCTTCACCTGATGGGCGGCAGCCTTTCAGCTCTTCTGCATGGCCGCTGCCCCCCCCAGGGCTCTCGGCGTCTACACCTGGGGGACGGCAGACTTTCAGCTCTTTTTCATGGTCGACGCCTATCCAGGACTTACACAGTGTCTTGTTCAGTAGGTCTTCAGTGCTCCTCCTTCGTCGTCAGACTGACGTCGCACTGACTCATAAAAGTCAGCCAGAAGGGTTGGGGCGATAATGCGGCGAGACATGATTGGTTCATGGCAGCCATCTTGAATTTCAAAAATGACGCTGAGGTGCCATTTTTTAAATTGATACAGCTGCAAAACTCTGCAGAATCCCCCATCTCGGATCCCTGTACGCCACTAACGCCAGCACCTCCGCATCATCATGCCGCCTATGACACCCGTACCACCACCGCATACTGTCATCACTGATGCCCGCACCTCAGTCGCATCACCGCCGCTGACGCCCGCTACCCACCCAGTGATGACAGCGGATCCAGTGATGGATCCACTGGCCAATCACAGTTTTCTCATGACAGGAGCGTACTTTCATGGGTTGATAGCACGTCCCTGTGTCTACGAGGCACTTTTAGAAGTGCTGCTTTCCATTGTATTTTCAATGGGCTTTTATAGCCTGCGGCTCGGCCCTGCCACCTGCTTCGCCCCATTTCCCTTTGACAATGGGAGGCACCAGTATCAGTGCCTCCCAAACTCAAAGTACCTGAAAAAATTTTTTTAAATAATATAAAGGAGATGCTTATGACCAGGGACGAACTGGGGCCTATTTCCGGCCCTGGCATCCCTGTGAGCGCAAGTACCCTAAAGGGGGCATGTGCACGTGATGGGGGCACGTGCGACTAGCAAGGGACTCGCAGCACATCCCCATATTGCAAAGCAATGGGGTACTACGGATGGCGGCGGCGGCAGCAGGGAAAGAACCAGATAGCCAGGAGTTGTGCTCCACGGCCTTCCCAGCTCTCTGTAGACCGGACCGGACCACCAGCCCTTCTGGCTTTTGCCAGATAAACTGTGCGGCTCTGCTTATGACACAGAATATGTGTCATAAGTATCTTCTTTGTATTATTTTAATCATTAATGACAGAGGAGGCACTGCCTCCCCTGACTGCAAGTCCCTGGTAAAAATACAAATTGTCCGATTTGCAAATAACTCTGTAGTTTACAGTGAGGAAATCTGAACAGTTACTGCTGACTTATCAACAAAGATTGCAAAGCTATTTAAAGTTACTCCACTTTGCAGATGGATGCGCATATTCCTAATTACTCCCAGCCATGTCATGTGAAACGCGCTGAACTGCATTTATCCATAAGGCCGGGAAGGGATCTGTGAGTTCATCCAGCGGCAAGCCAGACAGCAGCACTTAGGACTCTGGGCCTAATTCAGACCTGATTGCAGCAGCAAATTTGTTAGCAAATGGACAAAACCATGTGCACTGCAGGGGGGCCAGATATAACATGTGCAGAGCATACTTGCCTACCTGACCCTCTCCATGAGGGAGAAAATGCTCTGTTCCTGGACTTTCCTGGTAATGTATGATTGCCATCACCTGTGGTGAAACACCTTTCTTATCAATTAACTAGCTCACCACAGGTGATGGCAATCAAACATTACCAGGAAAGTCCAGGAACAGAGCATTTTCTCCCTCATGGAGAGGGTCAGGTAGGTAAGTATGGTGCAGAGAGAGTTAGATTTTGAGGGGTGTGTTCAAACTGAAATCTAAAATGCAGTGTAAAAATAAAGCAGCCAGTATTTACCCTGCACAGAAACAATATAACCCACCCAAATCCAACTCTCTCTGCACATGTTATATCTGCCACACCTGCAGTGCACATGGGGCCTAATTCTGAGTTGATCGCAGCAGGAACTTTGTTTTGCAGTTGGGCAAAACCATGTGCACTGCAGGGGGGGCAGATGTAACATATGTGCAGAGAGAGTTAGATTTGGGTGGGGTGTGTTCAATCTGCAATCTAAATTGCAGTGTAAAAATAAAGCAGCCAGTATTTACCTTGCACAGAAACAAAATAACCCACCCAAATCGAACTCTCTCTGCAAATGTTATATCTGTCTCCCCTGCAGTGCACATGGTTTTGCCCAACTGCTAAAAAAATTCCTGCTGCGATCAACTTGGAATTACCCCCATGGTTTTGCCCATTTGCTTACAAATTTGCAGCTGCGATCAGATCTGAATTAGGCCCTCTGACAGATCCCAATGTAAATACAGCACCACCCACCTAATGGAGATTTGATTTATTAACCACACTTTCAGATAGGCAAGGACCAAGAAACCATGGCTTTAAGGAAATGTAAGCAGTTTAAGCTATCTTTATCACACTTAAAAACTTTTTGGTAAAATACAAAGGATGGTTTGTAGAAATATAGATATATATACAAGGATTTTTCAAATTAAGAACTCTCCTCTTGACTTTTGCTACTTTGATACCCATGTTTTATTGTTTAGTCTTTAACTCACTGATAGATATCTTAAATTAAGCTACGAGAACATAAAGTTCTGTTATGTATAATATGTCCAGACTGAAGCAGAACTAAATGTTGATAAATAAAATACGTAAGTTATTAAGTTTTCAATTCATATTTGGATTACCTGTAAGATCCTCTGTGACCATGACTACAACATCGACGGGACCACTGAAAGTTGTAGCTACAGAATCAGATGGTGTATGCTCATAGCTTAGAAGCTTCTTCATCTCTAAATTAGTGAAGCTAAACTTTAAATAACCGTTTATCTGTAATTGTAAAAAAAATTGATACAGCATAGTAAAAGGATAGAAACTGAAAATCAAAAACCAGTAAAAAAAAATAAAAATTATACAATATACAATATAAAAGTTTAACATTTAAAATAATAATAATAATAATAATAATAATGCTGCACTGCTTTTGGGCAGTAAATAATATTTGGAACAATGTACTCTCATACTGTAAATTGTAAGGATATTAGTAGTTACCATGAAGTACTACTACCATATAACAAAGCCACAGAACTTTGAGATAACCTGTAATATGGGTGTGGATCATAGGGTCGACCACACTTTGGTCGACATTTTTTTCTAGGTCGATGTGGTCTCTAGGTCGACATGTACAAGGTCGACATGACAAAAGGTCGACATGAGTTTTTTTGGGGGGGGGTGTTGTTTTCTCCTTAGAGTGACAAGAAACCCCAATTAGTGCACCATTTTCGCTCGCCATGCTGTGGGCAAGGTGCCTTGCTCCGCTACCACTGCGCTTGGCACAGGTTACAATTCCCAGTTGTAGTCCACGTGGATCGTAAAGCATGAAAAAGAAAAAAATGGAAAAAAAATTAGAAAAACTTATGTCGACGTTCTGTCATGTCGAGTTAGAACATGTCGACCTAGAGACAATGTCGACCTAGAACCATGCCGACTTACTTACTGTCGACCAATAGTGGTTGTACTAGACATCGTCGACCTTTTTCTACGGCGACCTAATGACCATGTCGACCTTTTGACCATGTCGACCTAATGCATGTCTACCGATATTGGTCGACCTAAATCTTGTCGACCTAATGACCCATACCCATAGGAGGTTATAATTCCTCATAATTCACCCATGGTAATTTACGCAGATAAACAAATGCACAGAAATAAAAATAAAAATATTTACTTTATTCTGCATTCTGGCACAAAACTTTGCACATTTTAATTTTTATTCGCCTATACACTCATAATTTTTGTTCCACACAGAATTCCACAATCTTTTTTATTATGCCAAGACTTTTTCCTTAGTATAACTCTTTGACACCAAAGAGAGAATGAAATTACATCATTATCTCAGCAGTATTTACAGACCATGGGACATATGCAATAGGGTCCTAGTTTTCCGAAGGTGCGGGATGCCGGCCCATCTCAGATGTTTTTTTAAAACAGCAATCATTTAAGGCAAAACCAGGTGAGCTGGCATCCCGCACTTCCAGCAAACTTGGACCCTATTACATATGCCTCCATGAGCAAGATTCAATTAGTTCACGTAAAATGCCCTGTGCTCATTTGTTGACATTATGTGCATTTTTCAGGATATTTTACTCATGTATCTCAATTAGTAACGGTCAGGGCTGTATTATCCATTAGGCTGAAGCCTAGGGGACGCACAGGGACTCAGTCAGGAAGTCAGTCAGTCAGTCAGGAAGGAAGGACAGGCTCGTTTCTGCATATGAATGCTGTCTGACATTGGTGACGTCTTTCTGCTCAGGCATAGATTATGCTTTTGTGAGCATGCTTAAGCAATTTATTTATTTTGGGACATACAGTAAGTATCTATAACATATGCATGATGCAAACCAGGCACATAAGCTACTGTTGTATATTGGAAGGCACCTTGAGATGTCAAATTCTATTATAGCTAAATTTTGCCACAACTTTGGCCATCTCTACTATAATCCTTTGTGAACATGTGATATGGTTATATGAGAAATAAAATTTTAAACCGAGCAAGGAGTCTGCTTAGCAACCACAGTACTACACTTTTACACTGCTAGATTTTCACCTGATTGTGGAGAGCCAATTTGGCAAGTACTGCTACTACTACCATTTATTTTTATGAGTGTCTAATTCAGAGAAGTGTATATATTAACAATTTGTTATGAACATGTATACTTACCTCAAAATTTTTGGTGATATTGTTTTTCCTCTGATAAACAGCTGTATTCAATAAGGTAACAGTCAGCTTTCCTTTTACTGGCATTCCATAGGTATATCTACAGTACAATTCATCACAAATGTTATTATCTAAAAAAAACTATTTTATTGTAATGTCAACATATTGGTCCACCGTGTGGCATAATAAAATTGTTTAGAAGTAGAAAATTGCTTTTGTTTCTTTTTCCACGAAAGGTTTGAGAATGCTGCATGAAACAGAGGAACGTCGTCCAACTCCTATTTGGAATTTGGTGAGCAATTCATTGGAAAACAATATAATGTGTGGGGTAATTATTTCAATAAATATTTTTGTATGTGTTTTTTATTTACAGGTGGACTACAGGATTCCTATATGACAGCACAATCTAATTTGGATAATAGGTAACTTTTCCCTACTTGGTAATAACTTTGGTTTACTGTATGTCCAATATACTGTATAAAAACTCTGGGGTAAATTTACTAAGGTGGGAGTTTTTTTAGAACTGGTGATGTTGCTCATAGCATCCAATCAGATTCTACTTAACATTTATCTAGCTGCTTCTAGAAAAATAATAGATAGAAACTGGTTGCTATGGGTAGCACCCCCAGTTCTAAAAAAAAAAAAAAAAACCAACTTAATAAATGTGCCCCGTTATATCAATATGTATTTAGCTATAGCAAAGAATGTCGTTAACTTTCAGAAATGAAAACATAGAATCCATGTCCATGTTTATGACTGACTATCTTATAGTGGAGATTGATGCCATGTGTGTCAAAATGGATTCAAATTAAACTTGTTGCAATCTTAAGAAGAAATAAGCATATACTTCATTAGGACACTAAGAATACCTGTCTGTCTAGAAACTAGGTGTAGATGTTTCCATGGTGTCTATATAGTCCCATGGCCATTATATAGGTCACTTTTATGGCAAGTATGCAAGCAATACCCATGGCCAGTAAACACTGCCACTCTGTATTTTTAATAGAATGCAGTGTTACCATAAAAATACCTAGTCAGTAGTCAGTGCAGTCCTTATAAAAAAAATCACATAATATTATACTATGCACCCTAGATTCGCTGAATGTGGTTGGGACCACAGCACAGGTACTGTACAACTCTTGAATTCATATATTAAGGGTTTGGACATTTAAATAAGAATTTACTTACCGATAATTCTATTTCTCGTAGTCCGTAGTGGATGCTGGGGACTCCGTCAGGACCATGGGGAATAGCGGGCTCCGCAGGAGACAGGGCACATCTAAAAAAGCTTTTAGGTCACATGGTGTGTACTGGCTCCTCCCCCTATGACCCTCCTCCAAGCCTCAGTTAGGTACTGTGCCCAGACGAGCGTACACAATAAGGAAGGATCTTGAATCCCGGGTAAGACTCATACCAGCCACACCAATCACACCGTACAACTTGTGATCTGAACCCAGTTAACAGTATGATAACAAAACGAAGTAGCCTCCGAAAAGATGGCTCACAACAATAGTAATAACCCGATTTTTGTAACAATAACTATGTACAAGCATTGCAGACAATCCGCACTTGGGATGGGCGCCCAGCATCCACTACGGACTACGAGAAATAGAATTATCGGTAAGTAAATTCTTATTTTCTCTAACGTCCTAGTGGATGCTGGGGACTCCGTCAGGACCATGGGGATTATACCAAAGCTCCCAAACGGGCGGGAGAGTGCGGATGACTCTGCAGCACCGAATGAGAGAACTCCAGGTCCTCCTTAGCCAGAGTATCAAAATTTGTAAAATTTTACAAACGTGTTCTCCCCTGACCACGTAGCTGCTCGGCAAAGTTGTAATGCCGAGACTCCTCGGGCAGCCGCCCAGGATGAGCCCACCTTCCTTGTGGAATGGGCATCTACATATTTCGTCTGTGGCAGGCCTGCCACAGAATGTGCAAGCTGAATTGTACTACAAATCCAGCGTGCAATAGACTGCTTAGAAGCATGAGCACCCAGCTTGTTGGGTGTATACAGTATAAACAGCAAGTCAGACTTTCTGACTCCAGCCGTCCTAACTATATATATATATATATATATATATATATATATATATATATATATATATATATATATATATATATATTTTTAGGGCCCTGACCACGTCTAGTAACTTGGAGTCCTCCAAGTCCCTAGTAGCCGCAGGCACCACAAGAGGTTGTTTCAGGTGAAAACGCTGACACCCCTTTATGAAGAAACTGGAGACGAGTCCCAGTTCTGTCCTGTTCAAATGGAAAATTTTAATATGGGCTTTTGTAAGACAAAGCCGCCCATTCTGACAATCGCCTGGCCGAGGCCAGGGCTAACAACATGGTCACTTCCCATGTGAGATATTTGTCAACAGCATGGTCACTTTCCATGTGAGATATTTCAAATCCACAGATTTGAGCGGTTCAAACCAATATGATTTTAAGAAATCCCAACACTATGTTGAGATCTCACGGTGCCCCTAGGGGCACAAAAAAGCTGTATATGCAATACATCCTTTACAATCTGAACTTCAGGAACTGAAGTCAATTCTTTCTGGAAGAAAATCTACAGGGCCGAAATTTAAATGTTACTGAACCCCAATTTGAGGTCCAAAACACTCCTGTTTTCAGGAAGTGTAGAAATCGACCTAGTTGAATTTCCGTCGTGGAGCCTTCCTGGCCTCACCCACGCAACATATTTTCACCACATGTGGTGATGACGTTGTGCGGTCACCTCCTTCCTGGCTTTGACCAGGGTAGGTATGACCTCTTATGGAATGCCTTTTCCCCTCAGGATCCGGCATTCAACCGCCATGCCGTCAAACGCAGCCGCGGTAAGTCTTGGAATAGACATGGTACTTGCTGAATCAAGTCCCTTCTTAGCTCCCCAGGCCCTTAGTCCTCTGTGAGCATTTCTTGAAGTTCCGGGTACCAAGTCCCTCTTGGCCAATCCGGAGCCACTAGTATAGTTCATACTCCTCTATGTCTTATAATTCTCAATACCCTGGTTATGAGAAACAGAGGAGGGAACACATACACAGACTGGTACACCCACGGTGTTACCAGAACATCCACAGCTATCGCCTGAAGGTCTCATGACCTGGCGGAATACCTGTCCCGTTTTTTGTTCGGGCGGGACGCCATCATGTCCACCTTTGGTCTTTGCCAACGGTCCACAATCATGTTGAAAAACTTCCCTATGAAGTTTCCACTCTCCCGGGTGGAGGTCATGCCTGCTGAGGAAGTCTGCTTCCCAGTCGTCCACTCCCGGAAAGAACACTGCTGACAGTGCTATCACATGATTTTCCGCCTAGCGAAAAATCCTTGCAGTTTTCACTGCCCTCCTGCTTCTTGTGCCGCCCTTCTGTTTACGTGGGCGACTGCCGTGATGTTATCCCACTGGATCAATACCGGCTGACCTTGAAGCAGAGGTCTAGCTAAGTTTAGAGCATTATAAAATTGCTCTAAGCTTATTTATGCGGAGAGAATTCTCCAGACTTAATCACACTTCCCTGGAAATTTTTTCCCTGTGTGACTGTTCCCCAGCCTCTCAGGCTGGCCTCCGTGGTCACCGGCATCCAATCCTGAATGCCGAATCTGCGGCCCTCTAGAAGATGAGCACTCTGTAATCACCACAGGAGAGACACCCTTTTCCTTGGATATAGGGTTATCCGCTGATGCATCTGAGGATGCGATCCGGACCATTTGTCCAGCAGATCCCACTGAAGAGTTCTTGCGGGAAATCTGCCGAATGGAATTGCTTCGTAATAAGCCACCATTTTTACCAGGACTCTTGTGCAATGATGCACTGACACTTTTCCTGGTTTTAGGAGGATCCCGATTAGCTCGGATAACTCCCTGGTTTTCTCCACTGGGAGAAACACGTTTTTCTGGACTGTGTCCAGAATCTTCCCTAGGAACAGTAGACGTGTCGTCGGAAAAAGCTGCGATTTTGGAATATTTAGAATCCACTCGTGCTGTCGTAGAACTACTTAAGATAGTGCTACTCCGACCTCCAACTGTTCTCTGGACCTTGCCCTTATCAGGAAAGCGTCCATGTTTCTTTTAAGAAAAATCATCATTCCGGCCATTACCTTGGTAAAGACCCGGGGCGCCGTGGACAATCCAAACGGCAGCGTCTGAACTGATAGTGACAGTTCTGTACCAGGAACCTGAAGTACCCTTGGTGAGAAGGGCAAATTTGGACCTGTAGGTAAACGTCCCTGATATCCAGTGACATCATATCGTCCCCTTCTTCCTGGTTCGCTATCACTGCTCCGAGTGACTCCATCTTGATTTGAACGCTTGTATGTAAGTGTTCAAATATTTCAGATCTCAGTACCACAATATAGTGTGGAATACTACCCCCTTCCTTGTTGTAAGAAGGGTACTTTGATTATCACCTGCTGGGATTACAGCCTGTGAATTGTGTGAGGGGGAGACGTCTCGAATTTCCAATGTACACCTGGGATATTACATGTAGGATCCCGGAGTTCCCTTGCGAGTGTTGCTGAAACTCTTGAGATGACCCCCTACCGCACCTGAGTCCGCTTGTACGGCCCCAGCGTTATGCTGCGGACTTGGCAGAAGCCGTGAGGAGCTTCTGTTCCTGGGAATGAGCTGCTTGCTGCAGTCTTCTTCCCTTTCCTCTCCCCCTGGGCAGATATAACTGGCCTTCGCCCGCCTGCCCGTATGGGGACGAAAGGACTGAGACTGAAAAGACTGTGTCCTTTTCTGCCAATATGTGACTCGGGGTAACAAAAGGTGGATTTTTCAGCTGTTGCCATGGCCACCAGGTCCAATGGACCGCCCCTTTATACGGCAATACTTCCATATGCCGTCTGGAATCTGCCTCACCTGACCACTGTCGTGTCTTCGTCTGGCAGATATGTACATCACATTTACTCTTGATGCCAGAATGCAAATATGCCTCTGCGCATCACACATATATAGAAATGCATCCTTAAAATGCTCTATAGACAATAAAATCCTGTCCCTGTCAAGGGTATCAAAATTTTCAGTCAGGAAATCCGACCAAGCCCCCTCAGCGCTGCACATCCAGGCTGAGGCGATTGCTGGTCGTAGTATAACACCAGTATGTGTGTATATACTGATATTTTCCAGCTTCCTATCAGCTGGCTCCTTGAGGGCGGCCGTATCTGGAAACGGTAACGCCATGTTTTTTATAAGCGTGTGAGCGCCTTGTCCACCCTAAGGTGTGTTTTCCAACTCGCCCTTACTACTGGCGGGAAAAAGGGTATACCGCCCATAACTTTCTGTCGGAGGAACCCCACGTATCATCACACACTTCATTTAATTTATCTGATTCAGGCAAAACTACAAGTAGTTTATTCCCACCCTACAAAAGACCCTTATTTGTGGTACTTGTGGTATCAGAAATACGTAACACCTCCTTCATTGCCCTTAACATGTAACTTGTGGCCCTAAAGGAAAAATACGTTTGTTTCTTCACCGTCGACACTGGGGTCAGTGTCCGTGTCAGTGTCTGTCGACCGACTGAGGTAAATGGGCGTTTTTACAAGCCCCTGACGGTGTCTGAGACGCCTGGACCGATACTAATTTGTCCGCCGGCTGTCTCATGTCGTCAACCGGCTTGCAGCGTGTTGACATTATCACGTAATTCCATAAGTAAGCCATCCATTCTGGTGTCGACTCCCTAGAGAGTGACATCACCATTACAGGCAATTTTCTCCGTCTCCTCACCAACATTTTCCTCATACATGTCGACACACACGTACCGACCTACAGCACACACATACAGGGAATGCTCTGATAGAGGACAGGACCCACTAGCCCTTTGGGGAGACAGAGGGAGAGTTTGCCAGCACACACCAAAAGCGCCATAATGTATATAACAACCCTAGAAGGTGTTGTTTCTATATATGGGCTCTTAATATATAATTATATCGCCAATTTATGCCCCCCTTCTCTTTAACCCTGTTTCTGTAGTGCAGGGGAGAGTGGGAGCCTTCCTCACCAGCGGAGCTGGTCAGGAAAATGGCGCTGAGTGCTGAGGAGAATAAGCTCCGCCCCTTTCACGGCGGGCTTTTCTCCCGGTTATTAGGAAAACTGGCCTGGGTTAAATACATACATATAGCCTTAATGGCTATATGTGATGTATTTATTTGCCTCTAAGGTAATCTATATTGCTGCCCAGGGCGCCCCCAGCAGCGCCCTGCACCCTCCGTGACCGAGATCAGTGAGCCGTGTAGCAACAATGGCGCACAGCTGCAGTGCTGTGCGCTACCTTCATGAAGACTGAGGAGTCTTCTGCCGCCTGTTTCCGGACCTCCGTTCTGCCGTTCTTCAGCGTCTGTAAGGGGGATCGGCGGCGCGGCTCCGGGACGAACCCCAGGCTGACCTGTGTTCCGACTCCCTCTGGAGCTCAGTGTCCAGTAGCCTAAGACTTCAATCCTCCTGCACGCAGGTGAGTTGCAAGTCTCTCCCCTAAGTCCCTCGTTGCAGTGATCCTGTCGCCAGCAGGAATCACTGATTAGAAACCTAAAAAAAAACTTTTCTAAACAGCTCTTTAAGAGAGCCACCTAGATTGCACCCTCTCGGACGGGCACAAAAACCTAACTGAGGCTTGGAGGAGGGTCATAGGGGGAGGAGCCAGTACACACCATGTGACCTAAAAGCTTTTTTAGATGTGCCCTGTCTCCTGCGGAGCCCGCTATTCCCCATGGTCCTGACGGAGTCCCCAGCATCCACTAGGACGTTAGAGAAATTTAAGGAGAAGTTCTATCATATACACACGAATTGCAGGCAGAAAAGAGTGGTAGTATGTTGTACAATACAGTATACAGAAACTATGTAGACTCTGTGGGGTCTATTTAACAAGCCTTGGATGGAGATAAAGTAGAAGGAGATAAAGTCCCAGCCAATCAGCTCCAAACTGCCATGTCACAGGCTGTGTTTGAAAAAATAGGATTTTAATACCTACCGATAAATCCTTTTCTCTTAGTCCGTAGAGGATGCTGGTGATGCTTCAAGAACCATGGGGTATAGACGGGATCCGCAGGAGACATGGGCACCTCAAGACTTTAAAAGGGGTGTGAACTGGCTCCTCCCTCTATGCCCCTCCTCCAGACCCCAGTTATAGGAACTGTGCCCAGGGCGACGGACATTTCGAGGAAAAGGATTTATTTAATTATTTTAAAACTAAGGTGAGATACATACCAGCTCACACCTCAAACACGCCGTACAACATGGCATTCAACAACAACGCATGCAACGGCATGACCAACATCAGTCACAGACTGACTTAACTTAACTCACATGAGTGTAACCATAACCAAACTGCAGATACAGCCTGCACTGGGACGGGCGCCCAGCATCCTCTACGAACTAAGAAAAAAGGATTTACCGGTAGGTGTTAAAATCCTATTTTCTCATACGTCCTAGAGGATGCTGGGGATGCTTCAAGAACCATGGGGTTTATACCAAAGCTCTAGAACGGGCGGGAGAGTGCAGATGACTCTGCAGCACCGATTGACCACACAAGAGGTCCTCCTCAGCCAGGGTATCAAACTTGTACAACTTCGCAAAGGTGTTTGATCCCGACCAAGTAGCAGCTCAGCAAAGCCGTAATGCCGAGACCCGTCGGGCAGCCGCCCAGGATGAGCCCACCTTACTGATAGAATTGGCCTTCACCGATTTCGGTAACGGCAATCCTGCCGTAGAATGAGCCTGCTGAATCATATTACAGATCCAGCGCGCAAAAGTCTGCTTGGAAGCAGGAGGCCCAATCTTGTTGGGAGCCCACAGGAACAACAGAGCCTCTGTTTTCCTAATCTGAGCCGTTCTGGCGACATAGATTTTCAAAGCTCTGACCACATCGAGAGACTTCGATTCTGCCAAGGCGTCAGTAGCCACTGGCACCACAATAGGCTGGTTCACGTGAAATGATCAAACCACTTTTGGCAGAAATTGCTGACGAGTTCTCAACTCTGCTCTATCAGCATGGAAGATTAAATAGGGGCTTTTGTGAGACAAAGCCGCCAATTCAGATACCCGCCTTGCGGATGCTAAGGCCAACAACAGGACTACTTCCCAAGTAAGGAATTTTAACTCAACCTTACGTAAAGGTTCAAACCAATGAGACTGCAGGAACTGCAATACCACATTAAGATCCCACGGTGCCGGTGCCACAGGGGGCACAAATGGAGGTTGGATGTGTAGCACGTCTTTCACGAAGGTCTGAACTTCTGGAAGGGAGGCCAATTCTTTCTGAAAGAAGATTGATAAGGCCGAAATTTGTACTTTAATGGAGCCCAACTTTAGGCCCGCATCCACATTTGCTTGCAAAAAATGGAGCAAACGTCCCAGCTGAAAATCCTCCGTAGGAGCCTTCTTGGATTCACATCAAGATACATATTTCCTCCAAATACGGTGGTAATGCTTTGCCGTTACTTCTTTTCTAGCCTGAAGAATTGTGGGAATGACTTCACTGGGAATACCCTTCCGGGCTAGGATTTGGCGTTCAACCGCCAACGCAGCCGCGGTAAGTCTTGAAACACGCACGGTCCTTGTTGTAACAGGTCCTCCCATAGAGGAAGAAGCCAGGGATCTTCTATGCGCAACTCCTGAAGATCTGGATACCCTCTTTGGCCAGTCTGGAACAATGAGTATCGCCTGAACCCTTGTTCTTCTTATAATCTTTATCACCTTTGGAATGAGTGGAAGTGGAGGGAACACATAGACCGACGGAAACACCCACGGTGTCACTAGGGCGCCCACCGCTATTGCTTGAGGGTCCCTCGACCTGGAACAATATCTCGGAAGCTTCTTGTTGAGGCGAGACGCCATCATGTCTATTTGAGGAATTCCCCAACAACTTGTCACTTCTGCAAAGACCTCTTGATGAAGACCCCACTCTCCTGGATGGAAATCGTGTCTGCTGAGGAAGTCTGCTTCCCAACTGTCCACTCCTGGAATGAAGACTGCTGACAGAGCGCTTGCATATCTCTCCGCCCAGCTAAGAACTTTCGTGGCCTCCGCCATCGCCGCTCTGCTCTTTGTTCCGCCCTGGCGGTTTATGTATGCCACTGCTGTCATGTTGTCTGACTGAATCAAGACGGGCAGACCGCGAAGAAGATGTTCCGCTGGCAGAATGCCATTGTAAATGGCCCTTAATTCCAGAATGTTTATGTGCAGACAAGCTTCCTGGCTTGACCATTTTCCCTGAAAATTTCTCCCCTGTGTGACTGCTCCCCAGCCTCGGAGACTTGCATCTCTGGTCACCAGGATCCAATCCTAAATACCGAACCTGCATCCCTCCAGGAGGTGAGAACCGTGCAGCCACCACAGAAGGGAGATTCTGGTCCTGGAAGATAGGATTATTTTCTGGTGCATGTCCAGGTGAGACCCTGACCACTTGTCCAACCGGTCCCACTGAAACACTCTGGCATGGAACCTGCCAAACTGGGTGGCCTCGTAGGCCGCCACCATCTTACCCAGCAACCGAGTGCATTGAAGAATCGACACTCTTGCCGGTTTCAGAATCTGTTTCACCATGTTCTGTATTTCCAGAGCTTTTTCCTCTGGAAGAAAAACTCTTTGTAATTCTGTATCCAGAATCATACCCAGGAACGACAGCCGTGTTGTCGGAACCAGCTGTGATTTTGGCAAGTTTAGGAGCCAACCATGTTGTTGCAGAATCGTCAGTGAGAGCGCAACGTTTTTCAGCAATTGCTCCTTGGATCTCGCCTTTATGAGGAGATCGTCCAAGTACGGGATAATTGTGACACCCTGCTTGCGCAGGAGAACCATAATTTCCGCCATAACCTTGGTGAAAATTCTCGGAGCCGTGGACAGACCAAACGGCAACGTCTGAAATTGGTAATGACAATCCTGAACAGCAAACCTCAGGTAAGCCTGATGTGTATGTGTAAGTAAGCATCCTTTATGTCGACCGACACCATAAAATCCTCCTCCTCCAGACTGGAGATCACTACTCGGAGAGATTCCATCTTGAATTTGAATTTTTTTAGATAGAAATTGAGGGATTTTATATTCAGAATCGGTCTGACAGAGCCATCTGGTTTTGGGACCACGAACAGGCTCGAATAAAAGCCTTCCCCCTGTTGTGCCGGGGGTACCGTGACAATGACTTGATGTTGACACAGCTTTAGTATTGCAGCGCATACTACCTCCCTTTCTGGAAGAGAAGCTGGCAAGGCCGATTTGAAAAATCGGTGAGGGGGCACGTCTTGAAACTCTAATTTGTACCCTTGGGTTACTATTTCTAATATCCAAGGATCCAGGGCCGAGTGAACCCAGACCTGACTGAAGAGTTTGAGACGTGCCCCCACTGATGCGGACTCTCGCAGAGGAGCCTGCGGTGGATTTGGTAGAAGCCGGAGAGGACTTCTGTTCCTGGGAACTTGCCACAGTCTGTGACCTTTTTCCCCTTCCTCTTGTAGCAAGGAAGGAAGACCCTCGTCCTTTTTTGAATTTATTGGGCCGAAAGGACTGCATCTGATAGTGGGGCGTTTTCTTTTGTTGTGCAGGAACATAAGGTAAAAATGATGACTTACCCACGGTAGCCGTAGATACCAGGTCAGTGAGGCCGTCACCAAACAAGACACTACCGTTAAACGGTAGAGACTCCATGGTCTTCTTAGAGTCAGCATCAGCATTCCATTGATGAATCCACAATGCCCTCCTAGCCGAGACTGCCATGGCATTGGCCCTTGATCCCAAAAGGCCAATATCCCTTGCAGCTTCTTTTAAATATGCTGCAGCGTCCCTGATATGACCCAGAGTCAAAAGCACGCTATCCCTGTCCAGGGTATCTATTTCAGATGACAAGTTATCTGCCCACTTTTCAATAGCGCTACTCACCCATGCCGAAGCAACGGCAGGCCTGAGTAGCGAACCTGTAGTGACATAAATGGATTTTAGTGTATTTTCCTGCTTACGATCCGCAGGATCCTTTAGGGCTGCCGTGTCAGGAGACGGAAGCGCTACCTTTTTGGACAGACGGGAGAGAGCTTTGTCCACCGTGGGGGTTGACTACCACTTTTCCCTGTCCCCAGAGGGGAACGGATATGCCACCGGAATTCTTTTGGGAACCTGTACCTTCTTGTCAGGATTTTCCCAAGCCTTTTCAAAAAAAGCGTTCAGTTCATGGGAGGGAGGAAACGTTACCTCAGGTTTCTTTCCTTTAAACATATAGACCCTTGTATCAGGAACAGCAGGGTCCTCCGTGATATGTAATACGTCTATTATCGCCACAATCATGTACCGAATGCTCTTAGCCAGTTTAGGATTCAATCTGGCATCACTATAGTCGACACTGGAATCAGAGTCCGTGTCGGTATCTGTATCTGCTATCTGGGTAAATGCACGTTTCTGTGACCCCGAAGGGGTCTGAGTTTGTGACAATGAATCCTCCATGGATTTTCTCCATGTCTGGTTCCTAGACTCAGATTTATCTAATCTCTTAGTCAACCGAGCCACATTTGCATTCAAAACACTCAACATATTTACCCAATCAGCCGTCGGCGGTGCCGACACAGTCACTCCCACAGCCTTTTCTGTCCCCACTCCAGCCTCCTCCTGGGAAGAGCACTCAGCCTCAGACATGTTGACACACGTACTGACACCCACAACCACACTGGGGCTATAGGGGACAGACCCACAGCAAAGCCTGTTAGAGAAACACAGAGGGAGTTCTGCCAGCTCACAACTCAGCGCCTATCCCGATACTGAAGCGTGTAATATACGGGTGGTAGTCATGTGACCGCCGGTCGGCTGACCGACAGTCACATGACCTCCTCCGTGAACCCGACGGCTCACTGTCCCGATGGTCGGCATGCCGACCAACAGGGACTATTTCCACTCGTGGGTGTCCACGACACCCATAGAGTGGGAATAGAACCCGTGGCGACCGCAGGTCGCCACCGAGCCCGCAGCGTGGCGAGCGCAGCGAGCCCGCAAGGGGCTTGCTGCACTCGCCCCTCCCCGCCGGGATCCCAGCGTCGGTATGCTGCCGGGATCCCGGCGCCGGTCACCCGTACTACACCCGTAATATACAGCCCAGACCTGTTAGCGCTTTTATATTTAATAAAATAGCACCAAATCCCTTGTGCACCCCCCCCCCCCCCCCCTGCCCCCGTTCTGCACCGTTACTTGTACATTAGTGTGGGAGGCCAGGCTCAGCGTTTCTGCAGCTGTGAAGAGAAAATGGCGCTGGTCAGAGCTGTGAGGGCTAAGCCACGCCCCCTTAATGGCGCGCTTCAGTCCCGCTTAATTTTATATATTTATACTGTAGGGGGTCTGTATTTAGTGCCCAGGCACTGTATACTCTTGTGCCAGTAGCAAATGAGGCTTTATGCTGCCCAGGGCGCCCCCCCCTGCGCCCTGCTCCTGCAGTGCCGTTTTGAATGTGGAAGCATGGCGCGCAGCGCGGCCGCTGTACGGTACCTCACAAGCAGTCTTTTGCCGTCACTGAAGTCTTCTGATCTTCTTCTACTCACCCGGCTTCTGACTTCTGGCTCTGCAAGGGGGTTGACGGCGCGGCTCCGGGAACGAGCATCTAGGCGTACCTAGCGATCAGACCCTCTGGAGCTAATGGTGTCCAGTAGCCTAAGAAGCAGAGCCCTGAAACTCACAGAGGTAGGTCTGCTTCTCTCCCCTCAGTCCCACGATGCAGGGAGCCTGTTGCCAGCAGGTCTCCCTGAAAATAATAAACCTAACAAAAAGTATTTTTTTCTGAGAAACTCTGGAGAGCTCCTCAGTGTGCATCCAGTCTCACTGGGCACAGAATCTAACTGGGGTCTGGAGGAGGGGTGTGGAGGGAGGAGCCAGTTCACACCCCTTTTAAAGTCTTGAGGTTCCCATGTCACCTGTGGATCCCGTCTATACCCCATGGTTCTTGAAGCATCCACAGCATCCTCTAGGATGTATGAGAAATGACAGGAGCTGGTTGGCTGGTACTCTATCTCCGTCCACTTTACCTCCATCCAAGGCTTAGTAAATAGACCCTAAATGGTATTGCTCTAGTAATACCATCCTTGTTGTTTAGTCAGCATACAGATAAGGACTCAGTCACACATTAATATACAAGTGTTGTATATCAAATTAATCTTTGCAGTCTTGTAAAGCATTTTTGTTGCATTGCATTACAACTAAGACAGACAATGCACAGCGCAAGACATGTCGCACAGGACCTGGTGTGCCGATAAGGGAGTGTGTATCTATACGCAATGCAGCCTGAGGACTTTTTGAAGGGCCTAGTAGTAAAGGATACAGAGAGAAACATATATCGGAAGACCTATATGCAATAATGGGACGCAGTTAGAAAACCGGCGGCACTATCCTGACACCGAACGGGATGCCGGCGTCAAAATATCGACAGCCAGCATCCCGAACGTCCTGACAGTGGGATGCGTTGGCGTCCTGCTGTGTGTGTGTGTGGGGGAAGGGGGGGGGAAGGTTTAGGCTACAGAAGGGGGGTTAGGGATAGGATGCAGCGCCGCAAAGGTTAGGGTTAGACACCGGGGAGGGTTAGACATATAGAAAATAAGATTGTAAACCTACCGGTAAATCTTTTTCTCCTAGTCCGTAGAGGATGCTGGGGACTCCGTAAGGACCATGGGGAATAGACGGGCTCCGCAGGAGACATGGGCACTAAAAAGAACTTTAGATATGGGTGTGCACTGGCTCCTCCCTCTATGCCCCTCCTCCAGACCTCAGTTAGAGAAACTGTGCCCAGAGAAGACGGACAGTACGAGGAAAGGATTTTTGTAATCTAAGGGCAAGATTCAAACCAGCCCACACCATCCACACCGTATAACATGGAATATACGAACCAGTTAACAGCATGAAACAAAACAGTATCAGTCTGAGACTGATCAAACTGTAACATAACCCTTAAGGAAGCAAAAACTATATACAAGTCTTGCAGACGTAGTCCGCACTGGGACGGGCGCCCAGCATCCTCTACGGACTAGGAGAAAAAGATTTACCGGTAGGTTTAAAATCTTATTTTCTCTTACGTCCTAGAGGATGCTGGGGACTCCGTAAGGACCATGGGGATTATACCAAAGCTCCAAAATGGGCGGGAGAGTGCGGATGACTCTGCAGCACCGATTGAGCAAACATGAGGTCCTCATCAGCTAGAGTATCAAACTTGTAGAACTTCGCAAAGGTGTTTGAACCCGACCAAGTAGCAGCTCGGCACAGCTGTAATGCCGAGACACCTCGGGCAGCCGCCCAAGAAGAGACCACCTTCCTAGTGGAATGGGTCTTTACAGAATTTGGTAACGGCAATCCAGCCGTAGAATGACGCTGCTGAATCGTGTTACAAATCCAGCGAGCAATAGTCTGTTTCGAAGCAGGAGCGCCAACCTTGTTGGATGCATACAGGACAAACAGTGCCTCTGTTTTCCTAACCCGAGCCGTTGTGGCCACATAAATTTTAAATGCCCTGACCACATCAAGGGACTCAGAATCCTCCAAGTCCCGTGTAGACACAGGCACCACAATAGGTTGGTTCATATGAAAAGAAGAAACCACCTTGTACAAAAATTGAGGACGAGTCCGCAACTCCGCCCTATCCACATGGAAAATCAGATAGGGGCTTTTGTGAGATAAAGCCGCCAACTCCGACACTCGCCTTGCCGACGCCAAGGCCAACAACATGACCACTTTCCAAGTGAGATATTTTAATTCCACCGTTTTAAGCGGTTCAAACCAGTGAGACTTGAGGAACCGCAACACCACGTTAAGGTCCCAGGGTGCCACTGGAGGTACAAAAGGAGGCTGGATATGCATCACTCCCTTCACAAAAGTCTGAACTTCTGGGAGAGAAGCCAATTCCTTCTGAAAGAAAATGGATAGGGCCAAAATCTGAACCTTAACGGAGCCTAATTTTAGGCCCAAATTCACTCCCGTCTGTAGGAAGTGAAGGAAACGGCCTAGATGGAATTCTTCCGGAGGAGCATTCCTGGACTCACACCAAGATACATACTTTCGCCATATACGGTGATAATGTTTTGCTGTCACGTCCTTCCTAGCCTTTATCAGAGTAGGAATGACCTCATCCGGAATGTCCTTTTCCGCTAGGATCCGGCGTTCAACCGCCATGCCGTCAAACGCAGCCGTGGTAAGTCTTGGAACAGACAGGGTCCCTGTTGTAACAGGTCCTCTCTGAGAGGAAGAGGCCACGGATCTTCTGTGAGCATTTCCTGCAGATCCGGATACCTAGCCCTTCGCGGCCAATCTGGAACAATGAGAATTGTCTGTACTCCTCTTCGTCTTATGATTCTTAATATCTTTGAGATGAGCGGAAGAGGAGGGAACACATAGACCGACTGAAACACCCATGGTGTCACCAGGGCGTCCACCGCCACTGCCTGAGGGTCCCTTGACCTGGCGCAATACTTCGGTAGTTTCTTGTTGAGGCGTGACGCCATCATGTCTATCTGAGGCAGTCCCCACTGACTTGCAATCTCTGCGAAGACTTCCTGATGAAGTCCCCACTCCCCTGGATGTAGATCGTGTCTGCTGAGGAAGTCTGCTTCCCAGTTGTCCACTCCCGGAATGAAGACTGCTGTCAGAGCGCTTACATGATTTTCCGCCCAGCGAAGAATCCTGGTGGCTTCTGCCATTGCCACTCTGCTCTTTGTTCCGTCTTGGCGGTTTACATGCGCCACTGCGGTGATGTTGTCTGACTGAATCAGAACCGGTAGGTGGTGAAGCAAATTCTCCGCTTGACGAAGGGCGTTGTATATTGCCCTCAACTCCAGTACGTTGATGTGAAGGCAAGCCTCCTGGCTTGACCAGAGACCTTGGAAGTTTTTTCCCTGTGTGACTGCTCCCCAACCACGGAGGCTCGCGTCCGTGGTTACCAGAACCCAGTCCTGAATGCCGAACCTGCGACCCTCCAGAAGGTGAGCACTCTGCAGCCACCACAGGAGAGATACCCTGGCCCTGGGGGACAGGGTGATCATCTGATGAATCTGTAGATGTGACCCGGACCACTTGTCCAGAAGGTCCCATTGAAAAGGTCTCGCATGGAACCTGCCGAATGAAATGGCCTCGTAAGACGCCACCATCTTTCCCAGAACTCGAGTGCAGTGATGCACCGATACCCTTTTTGGCTTCAATAGGTCCCTGACCAAATTCTTGAGTTCCTGGGCCTTTTCCATCGGAAGATAAACCCTCTTCTGGTCTGTATCCAGGATCATGCCTAAGAAAGACAAACGAGTCGTTGGAACCAACTGTGACTTCGGGATATTGAGAATCCAGCCGTGCTGTTGCAACACCATCAGGGAGAGTGATACGCTGTTCAACAACTGTTCTCTCGATCTCGCTTTTATTAGGAGATTGTCCAAGTACGGGATAATTGTGACACCCTGCTTGCGCAGGAGCACCATCATTTCCGGAGATTGTCCAAGTACGGGATAATTGTGACACCCTGCTTGCGCAGGAGCACCATCATTTCCGCCATTACCTTGGTGAAAATCCTCGGGGCTGTGGAAAGCCCAAACGGCAACATCTGAAATTGGTAATGACAATCCTGTACAGCAAATCTCAGGAACGCCTGATTAGGCGGATATATGGGGACATGAAGGTACGCATCCTTTATGTCCAGGGACACCATATAATCCCCCCTTCCAGGCTGGCGATGACCGCTCTGAGCGATTCCATCTTGAACTTGAACCTTTTTAAGTATAGGTTTAAGGATTTTAAATTCAAAATGGGTCTGACCGAACCGTCCGGTTTCGGGACTACAAACAGGGTTGAGTAATACCCCATCCCCTGTTGAAGCAGGGGGACTTTGATCACCACTTGTTGAAGACACAGTTTTAAATGCAATTCAGAAATTATCTCCCTCTCTGGGGGAGAAGCCGGTAGGGCCGATTTGAAAAACCGGCGAGGAGGTACCTCTTCGAATTCCAGCTTGTAACCCCGAGAAACAATTTCTATTGCCCAGGGGTCCACCTGTGAGTGAACCCAGACGTGGCTGAAAAGTCGAAGATGTGCCCCCACTAGGGCGGACTCCCTCAGCGGAGCCCCAGCGTCATGCGGTGGATTTTGTAGAGGCCGGGGAGGACTTCTGCTCCTGGGAACTAGCTGTGGTTGGCAGCTTTTTCCCCTTGCCCTTACCTCTGGCAAGAAAGGAAGATCCCCGCACTCTCTTGGTTTTATGCGACCGAAAGGACTGCATCTGATGTGGTGTTTTCTTAGGCTGTGAGGAAACATAAGGCAAAAAAGTTGATTTACCTGCCGTAGCTGTGGAAACTAGGTCCGGGAGACCTTCCCCAAACAATTCCTCACCCTTGTAAGGTAAAACCTCCATATGCCTCTTCGAGTCGGCATCACCCGTCCATTGTCGGGTCCATAGGGCTCGTCTAGCAGAAATCGCCATAGCGTTGGCTCTGGAACCCAGTAAGCCAACGTCTCTCTGAGCATCTCTCATATATAAGACAGCATCTTTAATATGACCCAGGGTCCAAAAAATGGTTTCCTTATCCAGCGTATCTAAATCAGCAGATAAGGTATCTGTCCACGCTGCTACAGCGCTACAAACCCAAGCCGATGCTATCGCCGGTCTGAGTAAGGTACCAGTATGTGTGTAAATAGAGTTCAAGGTAGTCTCCTGCCTGCGATCAGCAGGATCATTGAGGGTTGCCGTATCTTGAGATGGCAGCGCTACCTTTTTGGATAAGCGCGTCAACGCTTTGTCCACCCTTGGTGAGGATTCCCACCGTATCCTGTCCTTAGTCGGGAAAGGATACGCCATAAGAATCCTTTTTGGGAATCTGCAGTTTTTTGTCTGGAGATTCCCAAGCCTTTTCAAATAATTCGATCAGCTCATGAGATGGGGGAAAGGTTACCTCAGGTTTCTTTTCCTTATACATGCGCACCCTCGTGTCAGGGACAGAGGGTTCATCCGTGATATGCGACACCTCCTTTATTGCAATAATCATATAATGAATACTTTTAGCCAACTTTGGCTGCAACTTTGCATCATCGTAGTCGACACTGGAGTCAGAATCCGTGTCGGTATCAGTGTCTACTATAGTGGGTGCTTTTGAGACCCCGAAGGCCCCTGCGACATAGTGAAAGGCAGGGCTAGACTCCCTGTACATTCCCTGGACTCAGCTTTGTCCAACCTTTTGTGCAATAAATTTACATTTGCATTTAAAACATTCCACATATCCAACCAGTCAGGTGTCTGCGTTGCCGACGGAGACACCACACTCATTTGCTCCACCCCCTCCCTAGAAGAGCCTTCCGCTTCAGACATGCCGACACACGCGTACACCCCACACACTCAGGGAATTCTCTAACTGGAGACAGTTCCCCCACAAGGCCCTTTGGAGAGACAGAGAGAGAGTATGCCAGCTCACACCCAGCGCCAATGACCCTGGACAAAAATATACCCAGATAGATTTATATGAAATAAAAGCGCTATCACTGCGCCAAATTATGTGCCCCCCCCCCCTTCTTTAAAACCCTCTGTCACCGTGTTCAGCAGGGGAGAGTCCGGGGAGCCAGCTTCTCAGCGGTGTGCTATGGAGAAAACGGCGCTGGTGAGTGCTGAGGATCAAGCTCCGCCCCCTCAGCGGCGGGCTTCGGTCCCGCTTGATTTCGTTTAAAAACTGGCGGGGGATCTCAAATATACAGTGCAGAGCTATATATGTACTGTTTGTGCCAGACCAGAGGTTTAAATTGCTGCCCAGGGCACCCCCCCCTGCGCCCTGCACCCTTACAGTGCCTGCCGTGTGTGTGTTATGTGGGAGCAATGGCGCGCAGCGTTACCGCTGCGCGTTACCTCAGTGAAGATCTGAAGTCTTCTGCCGCCTCTGAAGTCTTCAATCTTCTTATACTCACCCGGCTTCTATCTTCCAGCTCTGTGAGGAGGACGGCGGCACGGCTCCGGGACGAACTGCTAAGAGAGACCTGCGTTCCGACTCCCTCTGGAGCTAATGGTGTCCAGTAGCCTAAGAAGCAGAACCTAGCAGTTAAGTAGGTCTGCTTCTCTCCCCTCAGTCCCTCGATGCAGGGAGCCTGTTGCCAGCAGGCTCCCTGAAAATAAAAAACCTAACAAAATACTTTCTTTCAGGGAAACTCAGGAGAGCTCCCTGTAAAGCACCCAGTCTCCTCTGGGCACAGTATCAAACTGAGGTCTGGAGGAGGGGCATAGAGGGAGGAGCCAGTGCACACCCATATCTAAAGTTCTTTTTAGTGCCCATGTCTCCTGCGGAGCCCGTCTATTCCCCATGGTCCTTACGGAGTCCCCAGCATCCTCTAGGACGTAAGAGAAAGGGGGGTTAGGCACACAGCGGGGAGGGTTAGTTTTAGGCAGCGGGGAAGGGAGGGTTAGGGTTAGGCACCTAGCGGGGAGGGTTAGTGTTTGGCACTAGCTTGGAGGGTTAGGAACCCACAAGGGAGGGTTACGGTAGGGTAAAATTGAGGGTTAGGGGGCTTACTGGAGGGCTGTCAGGATTTTGATGGATGGGATGTCGCTGTTGGTATGCTGAATGCTGGCAACCCGTCCATCGGTGATTCATACTGATCCCTCAATAACAGCAAGCAGCTACTGAGGAGAAAAGCATGCATATATAGATCCACTTCCTGCAGAGCCAGATTAAGCCTCCGGGTGGTCCAGGGCACTTCAGAAAAGGGGTTTGCTCATCCCCACTCCTCCGTTCCTCCCTCTCTTGTCAGCACCACCCCCAGGGGAGGAACCAGTGGGGCAGGGACGTGATTGATGTGATTATGCCCCACCCACTTAAGACTTCTTATCTGTCCACTACTGCTGATCACTGTATAGTAGCGTAGTGATAGCGGCACATGGTATCCGGTTGATAGACAGTGTCTAGTTAGACAGTCAATAGATAGACACCATATGTTAGACAGACATTATGTTGACAGGGTCAAAAGTTCGACAGGGTCAATAGGCCGACATGAAAAAGGTAGACATTACAAAAGGTCGACAGAGTCAAACGGTTGACAGGGTCAAACGGTCGACAGGGTCAAACAGTAGACATGAAAATGGTCAACATAAAAAAGATAGACAAACTTTTTTTTAAATTTAACATGTTTTTGGACTATTTCATATCTTCTCTATCCATGTCGGCATAGAGTTGGTTACAAACCGTGTGGCGAGCACAGCGAGCCACCGAGCCCGAAGCGTGGCGAGCAAAGCGAGCCCCGCAAGGGGATGTCTTTCTACAATTGGGGGTCCCAGATGACAAAACTATCCACACAAACCACAAAAATGCAAAAAACATGGTGTCTACCTTTTTTATGTTGGCAATTTTCATGTCGACCTTTTGACCCTGTCGACCTTTTGACCCTGTCGACCTAATGTCTGTCTAACATATGGTGTCTATCTATTGACTGTCTAACTAGACACTGTCTATCTATTATACCACACCAGCGGCACATTGGGCAGGGAGAAATTAGACTACTGCTGCTGCTCGGTGGCAGCGGCCTCCCTCCCCAGCCCAGCAGTGTGTTATGCTGTAAAAGGTTCAGGTAAACTGTTGCCGATGGACAGCAGCGATCACATCTCTCCCTGCATGAAGCACCCCTGTTGGTGTAGTCTTTTAAGAGTGGGGTGCCAGTGCAAACCCCCCCCCCCCCTTAATCTGGTGCTGATCACCTGAGTAATATTACTACAAATGTAAGGTATTAGGCAGTTTTATTAGGCAGTTGTCAGTGAGTGCAGGTAGCATAATGTAATAACTGAGCAGCATGGAGCCAAGGGAGAAGTAGGTGCATCTCCAAAAATATTGTTATGAGGTCCAGACATTCCTAATAACATATGTAGTGGAAATAAACACATAGAACTTGTTTACTGCACTTAGCAAACAATAGAAAGACACGGATGTCAATTACAAACAGAAAAATATCCAGGACATATGGGAGTCATTATTTTCTGTTAAAAAAAAAAAATGCTGTTTGTGGATGATTAAGATGTGTTATGTCTCCCTGCTCCCATCACTCTCATAAGCCACCAATTTATGTGTTCTCAGCCAACATTCAGGAGGAGCATTAAACTGGGTCTTTTGAGCATATCCTATTGTTTCAAAATTCACAGAAATAACTATTATGCAAGTTGTTATTGGCTGACAGGCAAGTAAAAGCATCCCAGCAGAGTTGTCCTTATTTTTTGCAAATAAAAGCATTGTCTATTGGAAGTGCTGAGTGAATTGTAACCAGTATGATTGATAGCTGTGAAAGTCTGCATTGGGAAAATGTAGAACTTACTTTGCTGTGACGTCACCTTCTAACAACGCACTCTTTATCGAATAATGTGAGGGTGTGTTTAGCACAACTTCAAACTTCGGTAGAACTATATTACAGAAAAACAATGACAATATAAGTAATGTAGAATATTAATATTAGTGTAAATACAGTATATACAGGTCTGTTGTTTTATAAAAGTATAGGAGAGAGAATAAGATTGCAAAATAGTACTTACCATATTGGGCTACAGTAAAGGTTTGATAATGAAGCTGGTGCTATAAAGAAAAAAATATATATATTACTTCCCTATCTTATAGCACAGGAACTGTATATGTCTATTTTGACCAAATGTCCTTATAATTTGTGATCATGGTATATCTCCTCCTTATCAAGGTTGGGAGGAAGAAAGAGGAAGAATCTGTATGGTTTTCGCACTGAGAAGAAATTCAATCATAAAACATAACCTTTATTAAATATATTAAAATATAAAGTTGATACGACCCAGACAACAGTGAAACATAAGAGTTAAAATCAGACAAATCAACATATATGTGAATCCTAATAGATTGAAAGGTGCAAATAAAGAGTTAAAACACGTGTCCGCGTGTATGTCCTGTGTCTAATGATTATTAAGTTATATCTATTCCAATGTTATCCTAGATGAATCATTCATCTTGTTTTAGATCGATTATATGTCAACTGTCACAGGCAATGTTGATAGTTCACCCTTATCCAGGTTGGCAGCTTTAAATGATCACTCCTATAATTTATATACCTCCTACTCAACAGAAGTATCTCCCGGGAACTCACTCCTCTTATATGGACTGTGAGTACAGGTAGGTATAAATATATGAATTTATTCAGAGTTACTTTAGTTGTTCGTGTCACCGACTGTTACCACTGAGAATTCCTAATATATATAATCCCAATTAGGAGTAGGTTGAGGGATGGACTTTTATATAACACGGATATCACCTTTATTCTAGCATAAATCACAGTAGGTAATTGGACCATGCATATAATGGGGAATTACTTGGTCCTGTTATATATAGGGGAAAGTTGCTAAGGGGACAAGGCGGTCCCAATGAAGATGATGTGGGGCTTTAAGGGGTATAGCAATCCCAATTTTAGCTATCTGCCCACGTATAAGCTATCTGCCCATGTATATTGCAGATATTCCCTGGTCCTATCATAACAGACTAAAAATACGTGGAAGATATTACTTCCCTCCGGGGTATGGCAGCCCCACTTATAATTTAGTGCTTGTCTGTATAGACCAGGAATATATTCTGCTTAGATGCACACTTCACTATATCAGGATAGATTCAGATTTTAGTATCTTTTATTAGTTTCATTAAGAGATGTCAAAAAATTCAAAAACGTGACAGCCTTAAAATAAGTCCCCATGCATTTCGGTCACTTAAAGTATATTTTGTTTTAATTACCACTGTATAATACAGATATTAATGTAAAGAGATATTAGGTATTCTAGATGTGAATATCCCAGTGATATCTTTTAGAGTGTCGTGCTATATATTTTAACTATAGCTATATATCTATCAGTAATCTGTCCAATAGTATTAGAATTCCCAGCCTTTCCTCCTACATATACTCTCCTAGTGGTTACTGTAACAGTATTCAATTCATTTGGCTGCTATCTGATTTTAAATGTTGCCAGTTCACTCACTGCAGCATTGATACATATGTGTCATTTCCTATTTGATTTTATATGTTGCCTGTTCACTCACTGCAGCATTGATACATATGTGTCATTTCCTATTTGATTTTATATGTTGCCTGTTCACTCACTGCAGCATTGATACATATGTGTCATTTCCTATTTCAGCCATCTAGTTTCCTGATCATGTTTCAATGTAACCAAACTTTGTGGAGACCTTCATAATGCATTCAGTAACTGTATAGTTAACACAAGATTAAGGGTCTGTAAATAAGGTTCTGATTGTCACTTATTCCACTGGTTCAAGTATAATAAATCAGATCCGATTATGTAAATAAATATGATCAGTGAGCCTCGATATGACTGTCCCATTAGCAGTAATATCTATACATTTTTCTATCATGCTGTGGGGTTCCTTCCTCCACTATCATATAGTACTAACTGCATATATTAACCCTGTTGCTGAATGCTCTATTGCTAGTATAGGTGTCAATTTATGGGCAGCCTTGTATGTCTCAGAACACTACCATTCATATTCATATGACATTAACACATAGTTGCTAAAGACACTACACACACGCGGACACGCTGTGCCCTACACGCGTGTTTCACTGCACTGAACGGCAGCTCCTCCTTATCCTGCAAATATCACATAAATGACATGACCTGACACCATATAAGTGTTCCCAAGATTAGTGTATGCCTGATAATTATCCTAGTAAATAATAGATCATTATTGGCTGTGCTGGTAAATGATGTCAGTAGATGCTCCCCATAAGCCTGCGCTTCATCTTCTGAATGCACTAACAGGCCTAACCAGATAAGCCCAGAGACGATATGGCCACTCAAACCCTGCGCAGAATGTCTGGATTTGTTCAATTTGGCAAGCCGAGCATGTGAACACATTGGACAGTGATGGGCAGTGCCGTAACTAGGCATTTTAGCGCTGTGTGCAAGAAACGACAGTGGCGCCCCCCCCCATGTAAGATAGGGGCAGAGCGCGCCGTAGGCGCGCAAAAAATTTCTAGGGGCGTGGCTTCACGGGGAAGAAGCGTGGCCACAAAATAATAGCAATTCATACTACGGTGCACAGTAGTCTACATTATTCAAATTACGCTGCACAGTAGCGCCACTACATCAGGTAGAGCCCCTTTTATACATTACAGCAGACAGTGTCCCCCTTTTTACATATTGCGGCAGCCAGTCCCCCTTTTTACACATTGCGGCAGATAGACCCTTTTTACACATTGCGGCAGCCAGTCCCCCTTTTTACACATTACAGCAGCCAGTCTCCCTTTTAACACATTGCGGCAGCCGGTCCTTCTTTTTACACATTGCGGCAGACAGCGTCCCTTTTTTACAATTACAGCAGACAGCGTCCCCGTTTTTACACATTACGGCAGACGGTGTCCCCCTTTATACACATTGCGGCAGCCAGTCCCCCTTTTTACACATTGCGGCAGCCAGTCCCATTTTACACATTGCGGCAGCCAGGACCCCATTTTACACATTGCGGCAGCCAGTCCCCATTTTTTACACATTGCAGCAGCCAGTCCCATTTTTTACACATTGCGGCAGCCAGTCCCATTTTTTACACATTGCGGCAGCCATCCCCATTTTTTACACATTGCGGCAGCCAGTCCCATTTTTTACACATTGCGGCAGCCAGTCCCATTTTTTACACATTGCGGCAGGCGGTGTCCGAGAGAGAGACAGAGAGAGAGAGACAGAGAGACAGAGAGAGAGACAGAGAGAGAGAGAGAGAGAGGGGGGGGGGAATATACTTACCTTCTCCCCGCCGACAGGCTCCTCGTGCTGCTCCCTCGGTGGCGGCAGTGAGATGAGAAGGAGGAGGAGGGAGGGGGAGCAGGGAGCCGCAGCAGCGCTATGTTATTGGTAGTAAGCGCCGCTGCAGCATCCCCCTCTCCTTCTGTATTGGCTGCCGGGCAGCCAATACGGAAGGAGAGGGGGATGCTGCAGCGGCGCTTACTACCAATAACATAGCGCTGCTGCGGGTCCCTGCTCCCCCTCCCTCCTCCTCCTTGTCCGCTGCCTCCGGCGCTGGTCTCTCTCCTCCAGCGCGGCGCGCGGCGCACACAGAGGTGGCATGTAATGAGTCAATTTGACTCATTACATGCCGCTGGCCGTGCGCCCCCAGGGCAACTGCGCTGTGTGCCAAGCCCCCTTCGCACACACGTAGTTACGGCTCTGGTAATGGGCTTTCTATGTGTATTTCTGGGGAAATTAAAGCTTAACAAATCTATCAATGTTTTTCAAGAGAATTATTTCTATATACTACAATATGGGCGGGATGTACTATCACTGATCGCGGGTCATCGCAATGATGCTAATCGCATATGTACTAACATATGCGATTAGTATCGCAAAGCAATGCCAGGTGTGTCCTGCGATCAGTGTCCGCAGGACAGGGTTTGTGGCGGCTTCCATCACCTCCCAGCGCCGGGAGGTGACGTGTGCAGGGAGTCCCCGTGGTCCTCCTTCTCCCCCCCTGCAGCCGGAAGGAGACAAGGCTGTGCTGCCGGGGAGTAGGAAGAGGGGGGCCGAGGGGAGACAGATCGTCGTGAGCGGCGCAGGTCGGCGGCGGGATGCGGCGGCAGTAAGAAGCCCATAGGCTTCTATAGGGTATCGCCCCTGGTGGCGTAAACCCGGCGGTGGGGTCTTAGTACATATGAAAATGCGGTAAAACCACAGAAAACGGGGGGTTTACCACATTTTCCCTTTAGTACATCCCGCCCTATATAATTATTTGTAATAGAACTGCTACACATTTTATCCATATAAGTGATGAGTTCTAAAGTCATTACTTCATTGTTTATTATAAAAATGTGTGTAATAATGAGAATTCATTATTTTAGAACACACCTTTGCTTTCCATAACATGTTTATAATCGCATAGTCTGCGGTAACCTACTGTATGTAACTTTTAAAATCAACAGAACATAGTATAATAGGGGCATTATCCACTATACATTTGAAGACAAAGTCATAAGAAGACAGTTGAGATAATTAGCTGTCCAAGATATGAGTACATTTTCCTATGCTATAGGGTTGATTTTGAACCGTTTTAGTTGAACATGACTGTGATAAAACTGCATGAGATTGGTCTCTTAATAATGTAACACCAGCCTTCTATGTCGACTCCCGACCCCACTTGCGGCACTGGCACTGATTCAAGCAAGGACGATGAGACGATCCTGACACAATTGGCTAATAGTTTTTGATCTGTGCATGTGCAGGAGCCACACTGTATATGTGCAAATCTGATCCTGCATTGTCGGCATCAGACGTCATGTGACTGTCTACTGCCATTTGGGGGTGGGGAGGAGCAGCACTTAAGAAAATGTGGGTCTTTCAGCCCATTTAGATTTCAGTTTGAACACACCACACCCAAATCTAACTCTCTCTGCACATGTTATTTCTGCCCTCCTGCAGTGCAAATGGTTTTGGCCATTTGCTAATAAATTTGCTGCTGCGATCAGATCTGAATTAGGCCCAGTGATTGTTCCGTCCTTCATTAACATCAGTGTGTACCTAGGTTCTGATATCGGGCCGACATATCGACTGTGTACACATAGCTCCAACGTGTACCTAGCAAATATAAATAGGTAAATATATTTTAAAAAATATATAAATTGGTATGCCAAGTTAATTTAAAAATGCATTAGCAAATTCATGCTGTCTATCCAATCACTTCTCAGAGTTTAACATCTGCGACCAATTGCTCACGTTTTGGGAAAGGTGTGCACAAGTTTGCCAATTACTGTAACTTGTCTTTAACCTTATCCAGGAAATAAATGCAGCTGGAGTCCTGATTGTTCTGCTTTAGCGTCTTTTAATGTGTGCTATCTACCAGAACAAAATGAAAACATGCTATATTTTTTCATTTTATCTACTTCACTCAACATTCTGTCTGTTTTACAGAATGCTAAATATATTTTCGCTGCTGCTTTACATTAATTTAAGACCCCATAGTATTTGGCTTGAATTAATCCTCTGGTCAATTAAGAAACAAAAATAAGTATTATAGGAATATTAATATGTTTCCCATTAAGGTTTAAAGGGGGCATGCAACAGATGTAGGGAAAGACATGGATTCTGCTTATTATTAAGCTTGTTTTCAGAACAGCTAATCAAAATATCACAGTGAAACGGAAATCCCAGAATTCATTTACAAGTATATGAGATATGTAACGGAGGAAAAGCACTGATTACACTGAAAGACAATTATTTTTAACTAAAATAATAACAATAAAAACAAAAGGGGTTTAACAACAAAAAAAATCACTACTCTGCAATTACTGAATGTGGCTTCATTATTTACATACTGTTGACAACCAAAATAATAGCCTGTTTATGCTAGATGCCACAGCTGGTAAAATCTCAGGAGTCAGATAGCCTATTAGCCGTACATGCCTTAACAATTACTGCTGAAGTCTAACAATTAAGAGTCACTTCTGATTATGGGCCTGATTCAAAGATGTAAGCAAACCAATGGCTTACTGTATGTACATTTCTGATGATTTCTGTACTGCGCAGGACCCAATCTACACTGCGTCATGATGGGAAGTGTTTTCCAAAACGGAGGTGTGTCACCATTTTCTGACTCAAATTTTTCAGTCCTGTGCTGCCTGAAATTCCTGGTCATCCTGTGTAACCTGAGAGTTACTCAAATAGCTTATGTTCACGCAGAGAGATACGATGCTGAATCTTCGGGCGCAGGAGTGGATCACACAAGAATGCAGGAGGCATCTATTCACACAAGACTCCTCCTGCAGCATTGGTATATTTTTACACAGCAACTAAATCCAAAAATGCAACTGCTGTGCTCACTGAGTCCATCTCTGAGTCAGGCCCTATGCTAATAGATGCACATATTCAGCAGTTTCTTAAAGTACCTGACTACTAGATTGAACTAACTGGCTTTTGAATTTTGTTATTACTTTGTTCACAGCTACAGATATACAGTGCCTTGCTAAAGTATTCACCCCCTTTGCATTTTTCATGTTTTGTTGCATCACAACCTGGAATTAAAATGGATTGTTTGAAGGTCTGCATCATTTCATTCACAGAACATGGCTACAACGTTGAAGATGTTTGTTTGTTTTTTATTGTGAAGCAAACAACAAATAGGACAAAATAACAGAAATCTTCAGCATGCGTAACTATTCACCCCTCTAAAGTCAGTACTTTGTAGAGCCACCTTTTGTGGCAATTACAGCTGCAAGTCGCTTTGGATAAGTCTCTATGAGATTGCCACATCTTGCCACTGGCACTTTTGCCCATTCTTCATGGCAAAACTGCTCCAGCTCCTTCATGTTGGATGGTTTCCGCTTGTGAACAGCAATCTTCAAGTCTGACCACAGATTCTCAATTGGATTGAGATCTGGGATTTGACTAGGCCATTCCAACACATTTAAATGTTTCCCCTTAAACCACTTGAGTGTTGCTTTAGCAGTATGCTTCGGGTCATTGTCTTGCTGGAAGGTGAACCTCCATCCCAGTCTCAAATCACAGGCAGACTGAAACACATTTTTGCTCAAGAATATCCCTGTATTTAGCACCATCCATCTTTCCCTTGACTCGAAACAGTTTACCAGTCCCTGTTGCTGAAAAACATCCCCACAGCATGATGCTGCCACCACCATGTTTCACTGTGGGTATGGTATTCTTGGGATGTGATGTGTTGGGTTTGCACCAGACATAGCGATTTCCTTAGTGGCCGAAATGTTAAAATAAGAATTTACTCACCGGTAATTCTATTTCTCGTAGTCCGTAGTGGATGCTGGGAACTCCGTAAGGACCATGGGGAATAGCGGGCTCCGAAGGAGGCTGGGCACTCTAGAAAGATCTTAGACTACCTGGTGTGCACTGGCTCCTCCCACTATGACCCTCCTCCAAGCCTCAGTTAGGTACTGTGCCCGGACGAGCGTACACAATAATGAAGGATTTTGAATCCCGGGTAAGACTCATACCAGCCACACCAATCACACCGTACAACTCGTGATATGAAACACAGTTAACAGTATGAAACAATAGAGCCTCTCAACAGATGGCTCAACAATAACCCGATTTAGTTAACCATAACTATGTACAAGTATTGCAGATAAACCGCACTTGGGATGGGCGCCCAGCATCCACTACGGACTACGAGAAATAGAATTACCGGTGAGTAAATTCTTATTTTCTCTAACGTCCTAGTGGATGCTGGGAACTCCGTAAGGACCATGGGGATTATACCAAAGCTCCCAAACGGGCGGGAGAGTGCGGATGACTCTGCAGCACTGAATGAGAGAACTCCAGGTCCTCCTCAGCCAGGGTATCAAATTTGTAGAATTTTTGCAAACGTGTTTGCCCCTGACCAAGTAGCTGCTCGGCAAAATTGTAAAGCCGAGACCTCTCGGGCAGCCGCCCAAGATGAGCCCACCTTCCTTGTGGAATGGGCATTGACAGATTTTGGCTGTGGCAGGCCTGCCACAGTATGTGCAAGCTGAATTGTACTACAAATCCAACGAGCAATAGTCTGCTTAGAAGCAGGAGCACCCAGCTTGTTAGGTGCATATAGGATAAACAGCGAGTCAGATTTTCTGACTCTAGCCGTTCTGGAAACATATATTTTCAGTGCCCTGACAACGTCTAGCAACTTGGAGTCCTCCAAGTCCCTAGTAGCCTAGGCACCACAATAGGCTGGTTCAGGTGAAACGCTGACACCACCTTTGGGAGAAACTGGGGACGAGTCCTCAATTCTGCCCTATCCATATGGAAAATCAAATAAGGGCTTTTACAAGACAAAGCCGCCAACTTTGATACTCGCCTGGCAGAAGCCAAGGCCAATAACATAACCACCTTCCACGTGAGATATTTCAGATCCACGGTTTTTAGTGGTTCAAACCAATGTGATTTTAAGAAACTCAACACCACGTTGAGATCCCAAGGTGCCACAGGAGGCACAAACGGGGGCTGACTCTGCAGCACTCCTTTTATAAATGTCTGAACTTCAGGTACTGAAGCTAGTTCTTTTTGAAAGAAAATCGACAGAGCCGAGATCTGTACCTTAATGGAACCCAATTTAAGGCCCATAGTCACTCCTGCTTGCAGGAAATGCAGAAATCGACCTAGTTGAAATTCCTCTGTTGGGGCCCTTTCGGCCTCACACCATGCAACATATTTTCGCCATATGCGGTGATAATGAGTTGCTGTAACCTCTTTCCTGGCTTTAGTAAGCGTAGGAATGACTTCCTCCGGAATGCCCTTTTCCTTCAGGATCCGGCGTTCAACCGCCATGCCGACAAACGCAGCCGCGGTAAGTCTTGGAACAGACAGGGCCCCTGCTGCCGCAGGTCCTGTCTGAGTGGCAGAGGCCATGGATCCTCTGATATAAATTCTTGAAGTTCTGGGTACCAAGCTCTTCTTGGCCATCCACGAGTATCGTTCTTACTCCTCGCCTTCTTATTATTCTCAGTACCTTTGGTATGAGAGGCAGAGGGGAGAACACATAAACCGACTGGTACACCCACGGTGTTACCAGAGCGTCCATAGCTATCGCCTGAGGGTCCCTTGACCCGGTGCAATATCTTTTATAGCTTTTTGTTGAGGCGGGACGCCATCATGTCCACCTGTGGCCTTTCCCAATGGTGTACAATCCTATTGGAAGACTTCTGGAGGAAGTCCCCATTCTCCCGGGTGGAGGTCGTGTCTGTTGAGAAGATCTGCTTCCCAGTTGTCCACTCCGGGAATGAACACTGCTGACAGTGCTAACACATGATTTTCCGCCTATCGGAGAATCCTTGTGGCTTCTGCCATCGCCATCCTGCTTCTTGTGCCGCCCTGTTGGTTTACATGGGCGACTGCCGTGATGTTGTCTGATTGGATCAGTACCGGCTGGTTTTGAAGCAGAGGCCTTGCCGGCCTCAGGGCATTGTAAATGGCCCTCAGGTCCAGAATATTTATGTGTAGGGAAATAACCTGACTTGACCAAAGTCCCTGGAAATTTCTTCCCTGTGTGACTGCCTCCCAGCCTCAAAGGCTGGAATCCATGGTCACTAGGACCTAGTCCTGTATGCCGAACCTGCGGCCCTCTTGAAGATGGGCACTCTGCAGCCACCACAGTAGAGATACCCTGGTCCTTGGAGACAGGGTTATCAGCCTATGCATCGGAAGATGCGATCCGGACCACTTGTCCAACAGGTCCCTCTGAAAAGTTCTTGTATGGAACCTGCCTAATGGGATTGCTTCGTAGGAAGCTACCATTTTTCCCAGGACTCGCGTGCAATGATGCACCGCTACCTATTTTGGCTTCAGGAGGTCTCTGACTAGAGATGACAACTCCTTGGCTTTCTCCTCCGGGAGAAACACTATTTCTGGTTTATGTCCAGAACCATCCCCAGGAACAGTAGACGTGTCATAGGAACCAGCTGTGACTTTGGACTGTTTAGAATCCAACCATGCTGTTGTAGCACTTTCCAAAATAGTGCTACCCCGACTACCAACTGCTCCTTGGACCTCGCCCTTATAACGAGATTGTCCAAGTACGGGATAATTACAACTCCCTTTTTTTGAAGGAGTATCAACATTTCGGCCATTACCTTGATAAAACACCCTCGGTGCCATGTACAGTCCAAACGGCAGTGTCTGGACTTGGTAATGGTAATCCTGTACCACAAATCTGAGGTACTCCTGGCGAGGATGGTAAATGGGGACATGCAGGTAAGCATCCTTGATGTCCCAGGATACCATGTAATCCCCCTCGTCCAGGCTTGGAATAACCGCCCTGAGCGATTCCATCTTGAACTTGAATTTTTGTGTTCAAGGATTTTAAATATAAAATGGGTCACACCGAACCATGCGGTTTCGGTACCCCAACCCGTGTGGAATAGTAACCCCGTCCTTGTTGAAGTAGGGGCACCTTGAGTATTACCTGCTGGGAATACCGCTTATTAATTGCCTCTAGCACAGCCTCCCTGCCTGAGGGAGTTGTCAGCAAGGCATATTTTAGGAAACGGCTGGGGGGAGACATCTCGAATTTCAGCTTGTACCCCTGAAATACTACTTGAAAGAAACAGGGATCCACCTGTGAGCGAGCCCACTAATTGCTGAAATTTTTGAGACGGCCCCCCACCGTACCTGGCTACACCTGTGGAGCACCCGCGTCATGGTGTGGCCTCACAGGAGGCGGGGGAAGAATCTTGATTCTGGGAACAGGCTGACTGGTGCAGCTTTTTTCCCTCTACCCTTGTCTCTGTACAGAAAGGAAGCGCCATTTGACCCGCTTGCTTTTCTGAAGCCGAAAGGACTGTACCTTTGTCTGTGAGGAAACCTGAGGTAAAATTATTTCTTCCCAGCAGTTGCTGTGGATACGAGGTCCCAGAGACCATCCCCAAATAATTCCTCACCCTTATAAGGCTCTCTATGCGCTTTTTAAGTCAGCATCACCTGTCCAGTGACAGGTCTCTAATACCCTCCTGACAGAATGGACATTACATTTATTTTGGATGCCAGCCGGCAAAATATCCCTCTGTGCATCCCCCATATATAAGACGACGTCTTTAATATGTTTTTATGTTTTCCAACTAGTATCCCTGTTTGACAGGGTCACCGACCACGCTGCAGCAGCACTATCTGCAGGTCTCAGTCTAGTACCTGAGTGTGTAAATACAGACTTCAGGATAGCCTCCTGTTTTTTATCAACAGGTACCTATTAAAGTGGCCGTATCCTAAGACGGCAGTGCCACCTTTTTTGACAAACGTGTGAGCGCCTTATCCACCCTAGGGGATATCTCCCAGCGTAACTTATCCACCTGGCGGGAAAGGGTACGCCATCAGTAACTTTTTATAAATTACCAGTTTCTTAACGGGGGAACCCACGCTTTCACACACTTCATTTATTCATCTGATGGGGGAACAAAACACTGCCTGTTTTTTCTCCCCAAACCTAAAACCCATTTTTAGAGGTGCTTGGGTTAAAGTCAGAAATGTATAACACATTTTTTATTGCCGGGATCATATGTAAGGAGTTGACACTGTCGGTTAATACCTTTCACCTATCCATCCACTCTGGTGTCGGCCCCACAGGGGGCGACATCACATATATCGGCCTCTGTTCTGTCACCATATAAGCCTCCTCATTCAACATGTCGACACAGCCGTACCGACACACCGCAGACACACAGGGAATGCTCTAAACGAGGACAGGACCCACAAAAGCCCTTTGGGGGGACAGAGTAAGAGTATGCCAGCACACACCAGAGCGCTATATATATACAGGGACTAACTGAGTTATGTCCCTAATAGCTTTTATATAATATACTGTATACAGTGCCAATTTTAATGCCCCCCCTCTCTTTTCCCTCTTACTGTACTGTAGAATTGCAGGGAAGAGCCAGGGAGCTTCCCTCCAGCCGAGCTGTGAGGGAAAAATGGCGCCAGTGTGCTGAGGAGATAGGCTCCGCCCCTTTTTCGCGGCCTATTCTCCCGTTTTTTTTTTTTTGAATTCTGGCAGGGGTATTTACCTCATATATAGCCCCTGGGGCCATATATTGAGGTATTTTAGCCAGCCAAGGTGTTTTTATTGCTGCCTCAGGGCGCCCCCCCCAGCGCCCTGCACCCTCAGTGACCGGAGTGTGAAGTGTGTGAGAGGAGCAATGGCGCACAGCTGCAGTGCTGTGCGCTACCTTGGTGAAGACAGAGTCTTCATGCCGCCGATTTTCCGGACCATCTTCTTGCTTCTGGCTCTGTAAGGGGGACGGCGGCGCGGCTCCGGGACCGAACATCAAGGCTGGGCCTGCGGTCGATCCCTCTGGAGCTAATGGTGTCCAGTAGCCTAAGAAGCCCAATCCGGCTGCAAGCAGGCGAGTTCGCTTCTTCTCCCCTTAGTCCCTCGCTGCAGTGAGCCTGTTGCCAGCAGGTCTCACTGAAAATAACAAATTCTAAGACTATAACTTTCTAAGAGCTCAGGAGAGCCCCTAGTGTGCATCCAACCTCGGCCGGGCACGAAATCTAACAGAGGCTTGGAGGAGGGTCATAGTGGGAGGAGCCAGTGCACACCAGGTAGTCTAAGATCTTTCTAGAGTGCCCAGCCTCCTTCGGAGCCCGCTATTCCCCATGGTCCTTACGGAGTTCCCAGCATCCACTAGGACGTTAGAGAAATTTTAGTTTCATCTGACCAGAGCACCTTCCTCCATACATTTGGCTAGTCGTCCACATGCCTTTTGGCAAACTCAAAATATGCCTTCTTATTTTTTTAAAGTAATGGCTTTTTTTCTGGCCACTCTTCCATAAAGCCCAGCTGTATGGAGTGTACAGCTTATTGTGGTCACATGCGCAGATACACCAGTCTCTGCTGTGGAACTCTGCAGCTCCTTCAGGGTTACCTTTGGTCTCTGTACTGCCTCTCTGATTAATGCCCTCTATTAGCAGGTTTGTTGTGGTACCATGTTCTTTCCATTTCAAGATGACATATTTGATGATGCTCCGGGGGATCATCAAAGATTTGGATATTTTTTTATAACCCAACCCTGATTTGCACTTCTCAACAACTTTGTCCCTGACTTGTTTGGAGAGCTCCTTGGTCTTCATGGTGTGATGCCTCTTGCTTAATGGTGTTGCAGCCTCTGGGGCCTTTCAGAAAAGGTGTGTAACCAACAGCAGCCGGTATGAGGAAGGTCAAATCCTCAGTATAAACTAAAGTGGAAAAAATGAATATACCGGCGCTGACTGATAAATTAATAAGAGATGGTTTGCTTCGTGTATATAATTATAAACAATTTATTAACAATTCATATAAAAACAATTAAAAAGGAATATATCCCTATTACCACTAATTGGTAAAATTCAATCGTCTTATCTGGACAAACTTGATTGTGCAATATGCCACTTTCCTATATCACCAAAGTCCAATCCTTAAGGCTAGGACAATCTCCCAAAGTAGATGTACTGTATTTTGCAGATAATTACCGGATCCACAGATAGGCATCAGCATTAGGACAAGTCCATTTAAAGCTGCAGGTGTGGGCCAAACCGGTTGAGTATACTTTATCCAGAGAAGGGAGAAAGAGTCCAATTTTTGCCAAGGGATGGTGGTGGTCCTGTAGGTCTGTTTGGAAAGTGGAGTCCAGATAGATGTGGAAAAAGCTCAACGCGTTTCACTGGTATGAGTACAGTCCAGCTTCATTAGGAGCATAAATCCTATGAGTACTGGGTATTCTATTTATACCCTTCTTAATGAATCAATAGACATAACCTGTTTAGTCAAGAAATCACTCAAAGCAAACCATCCCTAAAAATAGTAAAAAAATCCTATAGTAAAATCATAATAGTCATATCTATTCATATAATAAGCATCCATTAAAAACGAGCATTTAATCTTTATTTATTAGAAAGCATCTTTTTGGCAATATAAATACATTCTATCGATCATGTGATGTGTCACATCACATGATCGGCTAATTCGGCAGTCCCATTGGTCGGATGAAAGGTTCCCGGTCATGTGGTTTTGATCACATGACCGGGTATCCCTTTCATCCCCTTCTCCTGGGGTACATTGGTGTTCTTTGTAGGTCTTTGGGGATTGAGTCCATCCCATTGGTCCGTATGGTACCATGTGACGAAGTGCGCATTGGTCCGGATGTTTAACACGTGACCAGGTGCGTGTTTACGTCACAACGGACGTGGTTTCCCCGGTCACATGACCGCACAGTCCGTGTATCACCTAACTGCGCCGTCCATGTGTTATCATCGGCGAACGTCAAGAGCAGGAAATAATTAAAGAAAGACCAAATAGGGATGTTACTCACACCCTCGACCCTCCCCACCATAACTGTTTGGTGGTAGCTATGGAAACCTGTGTGCAAGATTTATAAACACATATCCAATGGTATTATTTCATAATAACATTGGATATATCTCCATACTGTTTAAACATACTTAGTTGCCAATTGAATATATTAATAACAGATTATTGATAACAAAACAACAGACAGATTAGCAGTACATAATTCTTAGCTCACATTCATTTCAACATGTATTTTTATATATATCTATATGAAAGAGCAATGAAATCCAAATCCCCATATGTGATACAATGAATCCCTTATGTATCATCTCTTCCAATTCTACCTATCAGTTATGGAAATAATATTTAGTGCTTTTTTTATGTCATTATTATTTATTATAAAGAGGGGTAGGGAAGGGGGGGGGGAGGGGGGAGGGGGGAGGGAAAGAAGAGGGGGGGGGGAGAGGGGGGGGGAGAGGAGGGGGGGGGAGAGGGGGGGGGAGAGGGGGGGGGGGAAAGAAGAGGGGGGTGGGAGAAGGGGGGGAAGGGGAGAACACAATGAAATTCTCTAAATATAATTTCTTATCGATGTAGCATCATGATCCCTATATATATTTTTCAAGGATAAACATCCTCAACAAAAACATGTTTGAAGGTGAGCATATATACCTATCTACTGCATATATATGCTTGCACATATATGTACAAATAACCCCCCTAGATAACAGAATTCAGTTCTATAGCTTCATTTAGGCCCTCTGGATGTAAAGAATTAAACTTGAGCATCCAGAAGACCTCCCTGCGGCATAACTGATTGAACCTATCTCCTCCCCTTTCGATCGGGGTGATATGTTCAAGACAGTTGATGGACAGACAAGCAGGATTGCTTCCGTGTTTGTCTAAGGAATGTCGTGATACGCTATGTGTCCCCAATTTCCGTATTTTTATGTTTCGTCGATGCTCCATGAATCGTGTATGAATTGCTCGTGTTGTTCTGCCCACATAATTCAGGCCACACCCACATGTCAACACGTATATCACGAACCTAGAGTCGCAATTCATAAACGATTTGAGGAAATATTCCTCTTTTGAGCCTGGAATAAAGATGTGAACGGTTTTACGTTCCATATGCTGGCACATTGTGCATCTATTTTTTCCACATCTGTGGAAACCTACGGGTTTCGTGGTAAGCCAATCTGAGCCACCCTTCTGTCCCTCTATTGGTGCGTATTTAAAGTGACTCAGTGCCAAGATTGTCTTTAGGGCCCTATTTTTTCTATATATGATCTGTGGTTTATCGGGTAAGAGACTTCCCAAAATATTATCTTGTTTCAAAAGCCTATAATTTCTACATATAATAGTTTTAATATCATTGGCGCATCTATTGTACTTGCAAATAAACGCCATCTCTCTGTCTTTCTTATTTTGTTGAATATCATTACTAGAAGATGGAAGAAGTAAATCCTGTCTGTCCATGTTTAGAACTTCGTTTAGTGCCCTATCTAATATGTTTTGTGGGTATTCTCAATTTTTAAGGGAATCTATTAGTTCATTGGCCTGTATCTTAAAATAAGATTTTACTTACCGATAAATCTATTTCTCGGAGTCCGTAGTGGATGCTGGGGTTCCTGAAAGGACCATGGGGAATAGCGGCTCCGCAGGAGACTGGGCACAAAAAGTAAAGCTTTTCCAGATCAGGTGGTGTGCACTGGCTCCTCCCCCCATGACCCCCCTCCAGACTCCAGTTAGGTACTGTGCCCGGACGAGCGTACACAATAAGGGAGGATTTTGAATCCCGGGTAAGACTCATACCAGCCACACCAATCACACCGTACAACTTGTGATCTAAACCCAGTTAACAGTATGATAACAGCGGAGCCTCTGAAAGATGGCTTCCTTCAACAATAACCCGAATTAGTTAACAATAACTATGTACAATTATTGCAGATAATCCGCACTTGGGATGGGCGCCCAGCATCCACTACGGACTCCGAGAAATAGATTTATCGGTAAGTAAAATCTTATTTTCTCTATCGTCCTAGTGGATGCTGGGGTTCCTGAAAGGACCATGGGGATTATACCAAAGCTCCCAAACGGGCGGGAGAGTGCGGATGACTCTGCAGCACCGAATGAGAGAACTCCAGGTCCTCCTTAGCCAGAGTATCAAATTTGTAAAATTTTACAAACGTGTTCTCCCCTGACCACGTAGCTGCTCGGCAAAGTTGTAATGCCGAGACCCCTCGGGCAGCCGCCCAAGATGAGCCCACCTTCCTTGTGGAGTGGGCCTTTACAGATTTAGGCTGTGGCAGGCCTGCCACAGAATGTGCAAGTTGGATTGTGCTACAGATCCAACGAGCAATCGTCTGCTTAGACGCAGGAGCACCCATCTTGTTGGGTGCATACAATATAAACAACGAGTCAGATTTTCTGACTCCAGCTGTCCTTGCAATATATATTTTTAATGCTCTGACAACGTCCAGTAACTTGGAGTCCTCCAAGTCACTTGTAGCCGCAGGCACTACAATAGGCTGGTTCAGATGAAATGCTGACACCACCTTAGGGAGAAAATGCGGACGAGTCCGCAGTTCTGCCCTGTCCGAATGGAAAATCAGATATGGGCTTTTGTAAGATAAAGCTGCCAGTTCTGACACTCTCCTGGCCAAAGCCAGGGCTAGAAGCATGGTCACTTTCCATGTGAGATATTTCAAATCCACCTTCTTTAGTGGTTCAAACCAATGAGATTTTAGAAAGTCCAAAACCACATTGAGATCCCACGGTGCCACTGGAGGCACCACAGGAGGCTGTATATGTAGCACTCCCTTAACAAAGGTCTGGACTTCAGGGACTGAAGCCAATTCTTTTTGAAAGAAAATCGACAGGGCCGAAATTTGAACCTTAATAGATCCCAATTCGAGACCCATAGACAATCCTGATTGCAGGAAATGTAGGAATCGACCCAGTTGAAATTCCTCCGTCGGAGCACTCCGATCTTCGCACCACGCAACATATTTTCGCCAAATTCGGTGATAATGTTGCACGGTTACTTCCTTCCTTGCTTTAATCAAAGTAGGAATGACTTCTTCCGGCATGCCTTTTTCCTTTAGGATCCGGCGTTCAACCGCCATGCCGTCAAACGCAGCCGCGGTAAGTCTTGAAACAGACAGGGACCCTGCTGAAGCAAGTCCCTCCTTAGAGGTAGAGGCCACGGATCTTCCGTGATCATCTCTTGAAGTTTCGGGTACCAAGTCCTTCTTGGCCAATCCGGAACCACTAGTATCGTCCTTACGCCTCTTTGCCGTATAATTCTCAATACTTTTGGTATGAGAGGCAGAGGAGGAAACACATACACCGACTGGTACACCCAAGGCGTTACCAGCGCGTCCACAGCTATTGCCTGCGGATCTCTTGACCTGGCGCAATACCTGTCCAGTTTTTTGTTGAGGCGAGACGCCATCATGTCCACCATTGGTCTTTCCCAACGGGTTACCAGCAAGTGGAAGACTTCTGGATGAAGTCCCCACTCTCCCGGGTGAAGATCGTGTCTGCTGAGGAAGTCTGCTTCCCAGTTGTCCACTCCCGGGATGAACACTGCTGACAGTACTATCACATGATTCTCTGCCCAGCGAAGAATCCTTGCAGCTTCTGCCATTGCACTCCTGCTTCTTGTGCCGCCCTGTCTGTTCACATGGGCGACTGCCGTGATGTTGTCCGACTGGATCAACACCGGTTTTCCCTGAAGCAGAGGTTCTGCCTGGCTTAGAGCATTGTATATTGCTCTTAGTTCCAGAATGTTTATGTGAAGAGACGTTTCCAGGCTCGTCCATACTCCCTGGAAGTTTCTTCCTTGTGTGACTGCTCCCCAGCCTCTCAGGCTGGCGTCCGTGGTCACCAGGATCCAATCCTGTATGCCGAATCTGCGGCCCTCCAATAGATGAGCACTCTGCAACCACCACAGAAGAGACACCCTTGTCCTTGGAGACAGGGTTATCCGCAGGTGCATCTGAAGATGCGACCCTGCCATTTTTCCCAGGACTCTTGTGCATTGATGTACAGACACCTTTCCTGGTTTTAGGAGGTTCCTGATAAGCTCGGATAACTCCTTGGCTTTTTCCTCCGGGAGAAAAACCTTTTTCTGAACCGTGTCCAGAATCATCCCTAGGAACAGCAGACGAGTTGTCGGCATTAACTGGGATTTTGGAATATTCAGAATCCACCCGTGCTGTTTTAGCACTTCTTGAGACAGTGCTAATCCCATCTCTAGCTGTTCTCTGGACCTTGCCCTTATTAGGAGATCGTCCAAGTATGGGATAATTAATATGCCTTTTCTTCGAAGAAGAATCATCATCTCGGCCATTACCTTTGTAAAGACCCGAGGTGCCGTGGACAATCCGAACGGCAGCGTCTGAAACTGATAGTGACAGTTTTGTACAACGAACCTGAGGTACCCCTGGTGTGAGGGGTAAATTGGAACGTGGAGATACGCATCCTTGATGTCCAAGGATACCATAAAGTCCCCCTCTTCCAGGTTCGCTATCACTGCTCTGAGTGACTCCATCTTGAACTTGAACTTCTTTATGTACAGGTTCAAGGACTTCAGATTTAGAATAGGCCTTACCGAGCCATCCGGCTTCGGTACCACAAAAAGAGTGGAATAATACCCCTTCCCTTGTTGTAGAAGAGGTACCTTGACTATCACCTGCTGAGAGTACAGCTTGTGAATGGCTTCCAAAACCGTCTCCCTTTCGGAGGGGGACGTTGGTAAAGCAGACTTCAGGAAACGGCGAGGTGGATCTGTCTCTAATTCCAACCTGTACCCCTGAGATATTATCTGCAGGATCCAGGGATCTACCTGCGAGTGAGCCCACTGCGCGCTGTAATTTTTGAGACGACCACCCACCGTCCCCGAGTCCGCTTGAGAAGCCCCAGCGTCATGCTGAGGCTTTTGTAGAAGCCGGGGAAGGCTTCTGTTCCTGGGAAGGAGCTGCCTGTTGCTGTCTCTTCCCTCGACCTCTGCCTCGTGGCAGATATGAATAGCCCTTTGCTCTCTTATTTTTAAAGGAACGAAAGGGCTGCGGTTGAAAAGTCGGTGCCTTTTTCTGTTGGGGAGTGACTTGAGGTAGAAAGGTGGATTTCCCGGCTGTAGCCGTGGCCACCAAATCTGATAGACCGACTCCAAATAACTGCTCCCCTTTATACGGCAAAACTTCCATATGTCGTTTTGAATCCGCATCGCCTGTCCACTGTCGCGTCCATAAAGCTCTTCTGGCCGAAATGGACATAGCACTTACCCGTGATGCCAGTGTGCAGATATCCCTCTGTGCATCACGCATATAAAGAAATGCATCCTTTATTTGTTCTAACGACAGTAAAATATTGTCCCTGTCCAGGGTATCAATATTTTCAATCAGGGACTCTGACCAAACTACCCCAGCACTGCACATCCAGGCAGTCGCTATAGCTGGTCGTAGTATAACACCTGCATGTGTGTATATACTTTTTTGGATATTTTCCATCCTCCTATCTGATGGATCTTTAAGTGCGGCCGTCTCAGGAGAGGGTAACGCCACTTGTTTAGATAAGCGTGTTAGCGCCTTGTCCACCCTAGGAGGTGTTTCCCAGCGCTCCCTAACCTCTGGCGGGAAAGGGTATAATGCCAATAATTTCTTTGAAATTATCAGCTTTTTATCAGGGGCAACCCACGCTTCATTACACACGTCATTTAATTCTTCTGATTCAGGAAAAACTATAGGTAGTTTTTTCACACCCCACATAATACCCTGTTTAGTGGTACCTGTAGTATCAGCTAAATGTAACGCCTCCTTCATTGCCAAAATCATATAACGTGTGGCCCTACTGGAAAATACGATTGATTCGTCACCGTCACCACTGGAGTCAGTGCCTGTGTCTGGGTCTGTGTCGACCGACTGAGGCAAAGGGCGTTTCACAGCCCCTGACGGTGTTTGAGTCGCCTGGACAGGCACTAATTGATTGTCCGGCCGTCTCATGTCGTCAAACGACTGCTTTAGCGTGTTGACACTATCCCGTAGTTCCATAAATAAAGGCATCCATTCTGGTGTCGACTCCCTAGGGGGTGACATCCTCATATTTGGCAATTGCTCCGCCTCCACACCAATATCGTCCTCATACATGTCGACACACACGTACCGACACACAGCAGACACACAGGGAATGCTCCTAACGAAGACAGGACCCACTAGCCCTTTGGGGAGACAGAGGGAGAGTTTGCCAGCACACACCAAAAGCGCTATATATATATAACAGGGATAGCCTTATAATAAGTGCTCCCTTATAGCTGCTTTATATATATCAAAATATCGCCATAAATTTGCCCCCCCTCTCTGTTTTACCCTGTTTCTGTAGTGCAGTGCAGGGGAGAGACCTGGGAGCCGTCCTGACCAGCGGAGCTGTGAGAGGAAATGGTGCCGTGTGCTGAGGAGATAGGCCCCGCCCCTTTTCCGGCGGGCTCGTCTCCCGCTATTTAGTGAATCCAGGCAGGGGTTAAATATCTCCATATAGCCTCTGGGGGCTATATGTGAGGTATTTTTAGCCTTTATATAGGTTACATTTGCCTCCAAGGGCGCCCCCCCCCAGCGCCCTGCACCCTCAGTGACTGCGTGTGAAGTGTGCTGAGAGGAAAATGGCGCACAGCTGCAGTGCTGTGCGCTACCTTTAGAAGACTGCAGGAGTCTTCAGCCGCCGATTCTGGACCTCTTCTGACTTCAGCATCTGCAAGGGGGCCGGCGGCGCGGCTCCGGTGACCATCCAGGCTGTACCTGTGATCGTCCCTCTGGAGCTGATGTCCAGTAGCCAAGAAGCCAATCCATCCTGCACGCAGGTGAGTTCACTTCTTCTCCCCTCAGTCCCTCGTTGCAGTGATCCTGTTGCCAGCAGGACTCACTGTAAAATAAAAAACCTAAGCTAAACTTTTTCTAAGCAGCTCTTTAGGAGAGCCACCTAGATTGCACCCTTCTCGGCCGGGCACAAAAATCTAACTGGAGTCTGGAGGGGGGTCATGGGGGGAGGAGCCAGTGCACACCACCTGATCTGGAAAAGCTTTACTTTTTGTGCCCTGTCTCCTGCGGAGCCGCTATTCCCCATGGTCCTTTCAGGAACCCCAGCATCCACTAGGACGATAGAGAAAAGTATCTACATTCGAACAATTGCGCCTAAGGCGCATAAGTTGTCCCTTAGGTATGTTGTTCTTCCATGGTGCATAATGAGCACTTCTATAATGTGGATACGAGTTGGTGTTAACTGGTTTAACAAAATTGGACGTAATGATTCTATTGTCTCTAGTCTCGAGTGTCACATCCAGGAAGTCTACCCGGTTCCTATCGTAAGTGAAGGTGAAATTAAGATTGTGCTGATTGGATTGGAGGTGAGAAACAAAAGAGGTAGCAGAAGAAAGATCCCCATCCCAAATAATAAATAAATCATCTATGTACCTACCATAGAAGACCAGGTTCGTCCCCCAGTCCCCACCCCACACATGGGTGTCATCAAAGTCACCCATGTAGAGATTGGCGTAACTGGGGGCGAACCTGGTCCCCATGGCGGTACCGGTGAGTTGTAAATAATACTTGTGATTGAAAAGAAAATAATTGTGTGTAAGGATAAAAGAAATACATTGTATAAGAAAGGATTGGTGCCTTTCTTCAAGAGCATGTGTTCTACATAACCTCTCAGCAATAACTTTGATACCAGTCATGTGAGGAATATTGGTGTAAAGAGCCTGCACATCCAGTGTCAGGAAAGCATAAGTCTCCTTCCACTGGATGTGCTGTATTTTATTTAGAAAATCTTTAGTGTCTCTCAAATATGATTTTAATAGTGGTACATGGGGTTGAAGAAAGGCATCTATATAAAAGGAAAGGTTAGATGTGAGGGAATTAATACCAGAAATAATAGGGCGTCTCGGGGGTGAGGTGAGGGACTTGTGAATTTTGGGAAGAAAATAAAAAGTGGGTACGGTGGGGAATTGTGGTAACAGGAACCTTAGTTCCTCCCTGGATATGACACCGAGGCTGAGACCTGACTCCAACAAAGTTTTAAGTTCCTGTATGTATCTAGATGTTGGATCCTGAGTAAGAACACTGTAGAACTTATTATTTTCTAATTGACCAAGAGCCTCACTGAGATAATATGACCTGTTCATGACGACTAAGCCTCCGCCCTTATCCGCCTCCTTAATAATTATTGAGGTGTCCTGTGTCAACTCTTTGATTGCTCGTCTCTCCTGTCTAGTGAGATTGGAAGAGAATTTCGAATTATCTATATTATGTCCTACCAGTTCTTTAAAATCCTCCAATGTTATTTTGTAGAAAGATTCTATGCAACTGCTCTTATATGAGATAGGAAAGAATTCCGATTTACATTTAAATTTAGGCCCTTCCCGTTGTGTATCGTAAATTTTCACTTCTGTCCTTGGTGTGTCTATCTGTACATGGTTCTCATCCCATAGTTCTTCGAGCACAGTCAGCATTGGATGATCGGAACTATCCAGAACTATGGGTAAAGAATCATCATTCTTGGCCTCTAGATTTTTCTTGGCAAAGAACCTCTTCCTGCATAGGGAACGAATAAACCTGTTAAGGTCAACATAAAGTTCGAAAATATTTGGGCCACTGGTCGGGGAAAATTTTTTAGACCCTTTTCTAATAGGGAAAGTTCTGACTTAGATAGGGGTCTATCTGACAGATTGAAAACACTAGATGTGGATGCAGAGGAGTTGATCTTCATATCCTTCTTGGGTTTTTGTGTCCCATGTCTTCCTCCTCTACATCCTCTATACTTGGATCTCTGCCTCTTTTGGGGGTTCCTCTTTGTTCGGTGTCCTGTGTCCACCTTACATTGGTCTCTGGGCGTGCTCCTAAAAAACTCGCCTTTTGTTCATGATTCTCACCATCTCTAGGGGAATATTTAGTATAACCCCTACTAGGACCTGGTCTGCTTTTGTTGAACCTATTTTTGTTGGGTCTATTCGGTGAATCAATATCACTATCTCTAAGATCTATTAGTGGTTGAAACCTATTCTGATGTATATAGTCTCTCTGTCTTGGAGAGGAATGTTCCCGCCTCTGTGTTTTGTATCGATCTTGATCCTGCTGTCTGTTATCTCTAGATTGTATGTTGATATCTACAGAACTATGTTTTTGTTTGAAAGTACGGACCAAAATTTGGACTCTTTCTCCCTTCTCTGGATAAAGTATACTCAACCGGTTTGGCCCACACCTGCAGCTTTAAATGGACTTGTCCTAATGCTGATGCCTATCTGTGGATCCGGTAATTATCTGCAAAATACAGTACATCTACTTTGGGAGATTGTCCTAGCCTTAAGGATTGGACTTTGGTCATATAGGATAGTGGCATATTGCACAATCAAGTTTGTCCAGATAAGACGAATGAATTTTACCAATTAGTGGTAATAGGGATATATTCCTTTTAAATTGTTTTTATATGAATTGTTAATAAATTGTTTATAATTATATATACAAAGCAAACCATCTCTTATTAATTTATCAGTCAGCGCCGGTATATTCATTTTTTCCACTTTAGTTTATACTGAGGATTTGACCTTCCTCATACCGGCTGCTGTTGGTTGCGCACTTACACATTTCTTTCTTTGGTAATTCCTTTTGGTCAGTAAGTGCTGCAAACCATGAGCTGTTTTTCCAATGTTAAGGAACGTAACGATAGAAGGCAGTCGTATTGGTCCAATTTGGGTGATTTTAATGTCAAACATTCTGTATCTGATAAAACAGACTTAATTAGAGATTTTCATAGATTAGAGAATCTTTTTAAAGCTGAATCTAGGAACTGGTTGGACAGTGTCAATCTCCAACAGTATATCACTAAGAAAATGGTCCCTAGGGGCCTTCGGCTTTTTAAGCCTTCTATTTTCCAAGACGATGTAAATTATCAAAAGGAGTGGGAACAACTATTAGATAGTTGTTCTCTAGAACTAATTAAACTGATTATCAGATACAGAAATAGTAAGGTAACCTCCATTGAAAAAGAAATTGAGGAACTTAAGAAAACTATGGAGAAATATAGGGATGAAGAACTATTTGAAAGGAAGGACAGAGTTGTTAATGAAAAAGTCATCAAATTCGAACAAAGTCTCATGGAAACAAAACAAAAGAAATTTAAGCGTGATCTATATGACTATGAAAACAATATGGTCCGTACTTTCAAACAAAAACATAGTTCTGTAGATAACAACATACAATCTAGAGATAACAGACAGCAGGATCAAGATCGATACAAAACACAGAGGCGGGAACATTCCTCTCCAAGACAGAGAGACTATATACATCAGAATAGGTTTCAACCACTAATAGATCTTAGAGATAGTGATATTGATTCACCGAATAGACCCAACAAAAATAGGTTCAACAAAAAGCAGACCAGGTCCTAGTAGGGGTTATACTAAATATTCCCCTAGAGATGGTGAGAATCATCAACAAAAGGCGAGTTTTTTAGGAGCACGCCCAAAGACCAATGTAAGGTGGACACAGGACACCGAACAAAGAGGAACCCCCAAAAGAGGCAGAGATCCAAGTATAGAGGATGTAGAGGAGGAAGACATGGGACACAAAAACCCAAAAAGGATATGAAGACCAACTCCTCTGCATCCACATCTAGTGTTTTCAATCTGTCAGATAGACCCCTATCTAAGTCAGAACTTTCCCTATTAGAAAAGGGTCTAAAATTTTCCCCGACCAGTGGCCCAAATATTTTCGAACTTTATGTTGACCTTAACAGGTTTATTCGTTCCCTATGCAGGAAGAGGTTCTTTGCCAAGAAAAATCTAGAGGCCAAGAATGATGATTCTTTACCCATAGTTCTGGATAGTTCCGATCATCCAATGCTGACGGTGCTCGAAGAACTATGGGATGAGAACCATGTACAGATAGACACACCGAGGACAGAAGTGAAAATTTACGATACACAACGGGAAGGGCCTAAATTTAAATGTAAATCGGAATTCTTTCCTATCTCATATAAGAGCAGTTGCATAGAATCTTTCTACAAAATAACATTGGAGGATTTTAAAGAACTGGTAGGACATAATATAGATAATTCGAAATTCTCTTCCAATCTCACTAGACAGGAGAGACGAACAATCAAAGAGTTGACACAGGACACCTCAATAATTATTAAGGAGGCGGATAAGGGCGGAGGCTTAGTCGTCATGAACAGGTCATATTATCTCAGTGAGGCTCTTGGTCAATTAGAAAATAATAAGTTCTACAGTGTTCTTACTCAGGATCCAACATCTAGATACATACAGGAACTTAAAACTTTGTTGGAGTCAGGTCTCAGCCTCGCTGTCATATCCAGGGAGGAACTAAGGTTCCTGTTGCCACAATTCCCCACTTTTTATTTTCTTTCCAAAATTCACACAAGTCCCTCACCTCACCCCCGGGACGCCCTATTATTTCTGGTATTAATTCCCTCACATCTAACCTTTCCTTTTATATAGATGCCTTTCTTCAACCCCATGTACCACTATTAAAATCATATTTGAGAGACACTAAAGATTTTCTAAATAAAATACAGCACATCCAGTGGAAGGAGACTTATGCTTTCCTGACACTGGATGTGCAGGCTCTTTACACCAATATTCCTCACATGACTGGTATCAAAGTTATTGCTGAGAGGTTATGTAGAACACATGCTCTTGAAGAAAGGCACCAGTCCTTTCTTATACAATGTATTTCTTTTATCCTTACACACAATTATTTTCTTTTCAATCACAAGTATTAGTTACAACTCACCGGTACCGCCATGGGGACCAGGTTCGCCCCCAGTTACGCCAATCTCTACATGGGTGACTTTGATGACACCCATGTGTGGGGCGGGGACTGGGGGACGAACCTGGTCTTCTATGGTAGGTACATAGATGATTTATTTATTATTTGGGATGGGGATCTTTCTTCTGCTACCTCTTTTGTTTCTCACCTCCAATCCAATCAGCACAATCTTAATTTCACCTTCACTTACGATAGGAACCGGGTAGACTTCCTGGATGTGACACTCGAGACTAGAGACAATAGAATCATTACGTTCAATTTTGTTAAACCAGTTAACACCAACTCGTATCTACATTATAGAAGTGCTCATTATGCACCATGGAAGAACAACATATCTAAGGGACAACTTATGCGCCTTAGGCGCAATTGTTCGAATGTAGATACTTTTAAGATACAGGCCAATGAACTAATAGATTCCCTTAAAAATAGAGAATACCCACAAAACATATTAGATAGGGCACTAAACGAAGTTCTAAACATGGACAGACAGGATTTACGTCTTCCATCTTCTAGTAATGATATTCAACAAAATAAGAAAGACAGAGAGATGGCGTTTATTTGCAAGTACAATAGATGCGCCAATGATATTAAAACTATTATATGTAGAAATTATAGGCTTTTGAAACAAGATAATATTTTGGGAAGTCTCTTACCCGATAAACCACAGATCATATATAGAAAAAATAGGGCCCTAAAGACAATCTTGGCACCGAGTCACTTTAAATACGCACCAATAGAGGGACAGAAGGGTGGCTCAGATTGGCTAACCACGAAACCCGTAGGTTTCCACAGATGTGGAAAAAATAGATGCACAATGTGCCAGCATATGGAACGTAAAACCGTTCACATCTTTATTTCAGGCTCAAAAGAGGAATATTTCCTCAAATCGTTTATGAACTGCGACTCTAGGTTCGTGATATACGTGTTGACATGTGGGTGTGGCCTGAATTATGTGGGCAGAACAACACGAGCAATTCATACACGATTCATGGAGCATCGACGAAACATAATACGGAAATTGGGGACACATAACGTATCACGACATTACTTAGACAAACACGGAAGCAATCCTGCTTGTCTGTCCCTCAACTGTCTTGAACATATCACCCCGACCGAAAGGAGAGGAGATAGGTTCAATCTCCTCCCTTTTCGGTCGGGGTGATATGTTCAAGACAGTTGATGGTTCAGTTATGCCGCAGGGAGGTCTTCTGGATGCTCAAGTTTAATTCTTTACATCCAGAGGGCGTAAATGAAGCTATAGAACTGAATTCTGTTATCTAGGGGGGTTATTTGTACATATATGTGCAAGCATATATATGCAGTAGATAGGTATATATGCTCACCTTCAAACATGTTTTTGTTGAGGATGTTTATCCTTGAAAAATATATATAGGGATCATGATGCTACATCGATAAGAAATGATATTTAGAGAATTTCATTGTGTTCTCCCCTTCCCCCCCCTCTTCTTTCTCCCCCCCCCCTCTTCTTTCCCTCCCCCCTCCCCCTCCCTTCCCGACCTCTCTTTATAATAAATAATAATAACATAAAAAAAGCACTAAATATTATTTCCAGAACTGATCGGTAGAATTGGAAGAGATGATACATAAGGGATTCATTGTATCACATATGGGGATTTGGATTTCATTGCTCTTTCATATAGATATATATATATGAATGCGAGCTAAGAATTATGTACTGCTAATCTGTCTGTTGTTCTGTTATCAATAATCTGTTATTAATATATTCAATTGGCAACTAAGTATGTTTAAACAGTATGCAGATATATCCAATGTTATTATGAAATAATACCATTGGATATGTGTTTATAAATCTTGCACACAGGTTTCCATAGCTACCACCAAACAGTTATGGTGGGGAGGGTCGAGGGTGTGAGTAACAACCCTACTTGGTCTTTCTTTAATTATTTCCGGCTCTTGGCGTTCGCCAATGATGATAACACATGGACGGCGCAGTTAGGTGATACACGGACTGTGCGGTCATGTGACCGGGGAAACCACGTCCGTTGTGACGTAAACACGCACCTGGTCACGTGTTAAACATTCGGACCAATGCGCACTTCGTCACATGGTAACATACGGACCAATGGGATGGACTCAATCCCCAAAGACCTACAAAGAACACCAATGTACCCCAGGAGAAGGGGATTAAAGGGATACCCGGTCATGTGATCAAAACCACATGACCGGGAACCTTTCATCCGACCAATGGGACTGCCGAATTAGCCGATCATGTGATGTGACACATCACATGATCGATAGAGTGTATTTATATTGCCAAAAAGTTGCTTTCTAATAAATAAAGATTAAATGCCCGTTTTTAATGGATGCTTATTATATGAATAGATATGACTATTATGATTTTACTATAGGATTTTTTTACTATTTTTAGGGATGGTTTGCTTTGAGTGATTTCTTGACTAAACAGGTGATGTCTATTGATTCATTAAGAAGGGTATAAATAGAATACCCAGTACTCATAGGATTTATGCTCCTGATGAAGCTGGACTGTACTCATACCAGTGAAACGCGTTGAGCTTTTTCCACATCTATCTGGACTCCACTTTCCAAACAGACCTTCAGGACCACCACCATCCCTTGGCAAAAATTGGACTCTTTCTCCCTTCTCTGGATAAAGTATACTCAACCGGTTTGGCCCACACCTGCAGCTTTAAATGGACTTGTCCTAATGCTGATGCCTATCTGTGGATCCGGTAATTATCTGCAAAATACAGTACATCTACTTTGGGAGATTGTCCTAGCCTTAAGGATTGGACTTTCGTGATATAGGAAAGTGGCATATTGCACAATCAAGTTTGTCCAGATAAGACAAATGAATTTTACCAATTAGTGGTAATAGGGATATATTCCTTTTTAATTGTTTTTATATGAATTGTTAATAAATTGTTTATAATTATATACACGAAGCAAACCATCTCTTATTAATTTATCAGTCAGCGCCGGTATATTCATTTTTTCCACTTTAGTTTATACTGAGGATTTGACCTTCCTCATACCGGCTGCTGTTGGTTGCGCACTTACACATTTCTTTCTTTAGACTATTTTGTGCATATCCATCACATAAAATTCAGATTTAAAAAAATAAATAAATTACAGGTTGTAATGTAACAAAATAGGTAAAAAGCCAAGGGGGGGTGAATACTTAAGCAAGGCACTGTAGCAGCCCTCATCATTGCTGCAATGCATACGCATGTGCATACACATCAAGGCAACGGCTTAGGGCCTAATTCAGACCTGATCGCAGCAGCAACATTTTTCTCTAATGGGCAAAACCACGTGCAATGCGGGGGGGGGGCAGATATAACATGTGCAAAAAGAATTAGATTTGGGTGGGGTGTGTTCAAACTGGAATATAAATTGCAGTGTAAAAATAAAGCTGCCAGTATTTATACTGCACAGAAACAATATAATCCACCCAAATCTACTCTCTCTGCACATGGCATATCTGCATATCGTAGCTGTGCTAAATTTCAGGCCGCATGTCAGGCCGCCCCCCCCCCCCCTCGCACAAGTACAAAAGCAACGCACAGCGGCGATGCTTTTGCACTTGAAGAGTGACTCCCGGCCAGCGCAGCTCCTGCGGCTGGCCGGGAGTTACCTGTCGCTTCCCGGGTCGCAGCGGCTGCGTGTGACATCATGCAGCCACTGCGGCCCACCCCCCGCACGGTTCGGCCACGCCTGAAAAAACCCCAAGCTGAAAAAAAACCTAAGTACGCAACTGTACCACTAGGACATTTATCACAAGCAATCAGGGATGATCCACGAGATTGATACAACTGAGCTGCAAGTTTACTTGCTAATAAAGGCAGGTCTTGCACTAGCAAAAGCAATATCATGGCATCTAAGGGGTATTACATTCATTGGAACAGTGTCTCAGTCATGAATTGACTTTTGTATTGGTTGTTCCTAGCTGCACTATTTGCTAATCCAATACAGTTAAGTGCACATATAATTGTTATTTACGGATCCTTGTGACATTATTATGTTATTTACAGTACTGTATGTATATTTCATATTTATGCAAATAGTGAAATACATTTTATTAGTAGTAATCACCTTTTGGAGAGCTCAAGCACTCTATCTTTTAGATTTGTGTCGCATTATACTGTAGATTGAGATACAGTAACTTCAATACAGCTGCTAAACACCTCATTTATGTTAGATGTTCGTTTATATTTGGCACCATTTGGGAATTTTTTTTTGTGGTTATTTTTGAGTATGAAACTTTTTATTAGATTACACTTTTTCGCTTCCTGTATCAAAGTGGTCCCATTATCAGTGATCTGTGTATAAAATCATTTTAAATACAGTGTTCCTCCCCACTTAACAACCTGGGCTGATTTCCACTATAATAGGGGGACCAAGACCTTGGGGTCATCCTGCCATAGTGAAAACTTTTCCCTTTCCATCAGCTACCAGCAGCTTAAAATAGCAGATTTGCCATCATGGTGGTTTTAGTGCAATGGACCCTTGATTAAATTATTGACCCATTTTAGTCATAATAGAACTACAGAACGATCTCAATTCTCACACTACAAATTAGAGAAACATTGGGGGTCATTCAGAGTTGATCACAGCCAGCAACTTTTTGCTGCTGCTGCGATCAACTAATCCCGCCTATGGGGGAGTGTATTTTAGCACAGCAGGGCTGCGATCGCTTGTGCAGCCCTGCTATGCTTAAAAAGTTTCCAGCAAAACAAGACCAGCCCTGCAGCTACTTACCCTGTGCGACGGATCCAGCAATGAAGGTCCCGGTCCTGACGTCAGACATCCGCCCTCCGTTCGCCTGGACACGCCTGCGTTCTTCTTACCACTCCCCGAAAATGGCCTCCAACGGTGAGTATCCGCCCCGGAATGCCTCTCCGCTGTCAATCTTCTTCCGTCCAGCGCTGCGTCTTTTTCTTTCGCTGGGCGCTCTGTTGCCGGGTGACGTCCATCGCCGGGCAACGACACGCGTGCGCAATGCGCATGCCGCGCATGCGCAGTTTTGACCCATTCGCACTGCAGCAAAGAACCGCTGCGTGCGAACGGGTCGGAATGACCCCCATAATGCTAAACCTTGAGTCCAATGTGGGATAGCATTGGTGATGGGCTGTTGGTGAATAAAAGACTCGGGGACGCCCAGCTTTGATCATATTGATCATGGACATCCAAAGCAAATGGAACTAATGAGACTATACAAATAGTTTTTACCATTTAGGCAAGAGATCAATAATTAAAAACATTTATTTTGTATTTATTTAAGTGATGAACAAGCATTTTGCATATTTGCTTATTCAATTAATAGCATTAGTCTATGCAATAATAGGCAGTAAAAACATTAATTATACTACGAACACTGCAGTGGCAAATATTATTATTTAGTTTATTTATTAACAGTTATTTATATAGTGCAGCAAATTCCGTTGCGCTTTACAGTTGCACACAATGATAAAACAAAACTGGGTAATACTGTAACAAACAATCATAGAGGTAGGAAGGCCCTGCTTGCAAGCTTACAATATATAGGCATATGGGCATTTGCATTTAGGCAGTGTTGCGCTGGCATGAAAACAGAATTGCCTGGTTTTCACAGGTGAGCGCGCACACACAGTTTATTTCTGAACATGCAGTGTGGCCACAGATGTGACTTTGGATAAGACCCATTGGGGTACATGTAAAAGCAACCAGGTTTTGCCTTTTAAATTATTGCGCCTTTAAATCATTGGACAGAATAGCCGGGAACTTGCAGATGCCCGCATAGCACAGGCTATTACATTAAGCCCAATGTGTTTTATAGCTAGATTTGCTCTGTTAAAGCAAAATTGATACAATCATGTTGACATGTCCGCTATTATACAGAAGATACACACTTCTCATTTATATCAGGTCAGTGTAAGACTGGGGCATGAAGGGCCCACCGGGGAATGCAGTACTAGAGGCTCATACTTAGGGGTGTGGCCAGGGGTGTAGCAAGGGTGGCTCCGGTGGAGCACAAGCTCCGGGCGCTGAAAAAGGTAGAGGGCGCACTGCCGTCCGTCACCCCCCCATTTCCATGGCCCACTGTACTGGCACCCACAGAGCAGGAAGAGGAGGAGCAGAGGGGCGCACACTGACTCGGACTCCGAGCCTAGGTAGGGAGCAGGGCAGGCCAGAGGAGACACTGACAGCTAGCACATGCCGGAGCTCTGCCCGCCCTCTTTATATGTCTCACTGTCTGCTTGTAGCTGTGCAGCAGGGTTACTTCTGTCCTGGTATACCACTCTCTGCCCCCGCTGCTGCAGCACATTTCTCTTTCCTGGAAGCTGCAGCACGTCTCTACTTCTGATGCTGAAACAGCTCTCTCTGCCCTAGCTGCCCCAGCACCTCTTTCTGTCCTGCTGCAGCACCTCTCGCTGCCCCAGCTGCTGCTGCAGCACTTCCCTCTACATTAGAAGCTGCAGCACTTCTTTCTGCCTCTAAGGCTGCTGCAGCACTTCTCTCTGCCCCTTAAGCTGCTGAAGCACCTCTCTCTGCACCTCATTAGACTCTAGGACATTATTATCATTGAAACATGAAAATAATGTCCCACAATTGCCTGAGAGGCGGAGACAGCTGTGTCGCAGCAGCCTGAGGAATTGTAACATAGTGGGATTATCAGGTCTGCCATGGCAGTTCTAGGGTATTATTTTCATTGAGACACTGTGTGGATTACCAAATTGAGGGGGGGGGGGGGGGGATTTTGGTGTTTTATTTTCATTGAGAGTTTGGGGGAGGGGGGTCATCTCTGTGGAGTGGTCAGTACAGGGGAGGGGGGTGCCAAAACATACTCTTGCTCCGGGCACCATGGCGTCTAGCTACACCTCTGGGTGTGGCCAGCCTCCAGAGGTGGTGTGATCAGCCTAAATAGTGGTTTGGCTAACTATTAGATTGTGCATGGCCTGGGCCCCTGTACAAATATACATTATATATAATAAATACTGAAAGTGCATGCATGAAAATATAGCAAATTAATAACAGCAATGGACTGTAGAAAATACAATGCGGTACTGTGCATTATAATGTAACATATGTATAATGTATAATCAAGTGGACAATCTGGATCCTGATCACTAGAGGAGGGTGTGGGGGCCCAGGCAGTGCGGTCCACCGGTGGGTTCCCCTATGCGCCTATGGGCCAGTCCAACCCTGTATGAGATCTGTATTATACTGGAATACACTACAGAAAAATGCAATATAAAGTAGCAGAGGGTTAATAGCCAAGAATGCTTGACAGAGATGGCTTTAATGGAATACAGACATTTCAGTGCTCAGAGGCAGACAGCTCTGATTTTGTAAATAGGAATTTAATACCTACCAGTAATTCCTTTTCTCGTAGTCCGTAGTGGATACTGGGGTGAGATTAGTACCATGGGGTATAGATCGGGTCCATTGGAGCCTGACACTTTAAGAAATCAATCAGTGTGTGCTGGCTCCTCCCCTATATGTCCCTCCTGCAGACTCAGTTCTAGGAAAACTGTGCCGGAGGAGACGGACATACTTTGAGAGAAGATATAAACACAAAAAGCGGTGAGGTAACGAACCAACACACAACAATAACAAAGATAGCAGAGCTAACCAGAACAGAGAAAGCAATGCTTACTGTAATAAAAGGATAGCAACGCTAATCAAACATGGAACAGGGACAGCAATAGCAGACCCAACCAAGAACACTTACAACCAGGTAAGCAGGAACTCGAAGCACTGAGGCGGGCGCCCAGTATCCACTACGGACCACGAGAAAAGGCATTACCGGTAGGTACAGAAAATAGGTAGGTATTAAATTCCTATTTTCTCCAACGTCCTAGTGGATACTGGGGTGACATTAGTACTATGGGGAAGTCCCAAAGCTCCCAGAACGGGTGGGAAAGTGCTGAGACCCCTGTAAAACCATCTGACAAACTGAAGGTCATCTCTGTCCAAGGTGTCGAACCTGTAGAATTTTAAGAACGTGTTCGAACCAGACCAACTAGCTGCCCGGCACAAATGTAAGGCCGAGTTGCCCAGGAAGAACCCACCGACCATGTGTAGTGGGCCTGGATAGAATTTGGAAGCGGCAATACTGCTGAAGAATAGGCGTGTTGAATGGTCAACCTGAGCCAACGAGCAATGGACTGCTTAGAGTCAGACTTCCAGTGACGAGCTGTCCTCCTGACGTAAATCCTCAAAGCCCTCACAACATCCAAGGACTTTGGAGCAACCAATGTGTCAGACAGTACCGGAACTATTATCGGTTGATTAATGTGGAAAGCAGATACCACTTTCGGCAAAAACTGCGGGCGAGTCCTGAGTTCCGCCATATCCTCGTGAAATATCAAATATGGGCTATTACAGCATAAGGCCTCCAATTCTAATACACATCTTGCAGGAGCTAAAGCCAGCAACGTGACTGTCTTTCACGTTAGATATTTCAAGTCCACCCTGTGTAAGGGTTCAAGCCAGTCCGACTGGAGAAAGGTCAAGACCACATTGAGATCCCACGGAGCCATGGGAAGGACAAAGGGTGGCTGAATGTGAAGAACACCCTTTAGGAAAGTCTGTACTTCTGGTAGTACCGCTAGTTGTTTCTGGAAGAAAATAGAGACGAAATCTGAACTATGATGGAGCCTAACCGTAGGCCCTTATCCACACCTGCTTGCAGGAAAAGCAGAAAACGGGCAAGTCGAAATTCCGCAGGAGGATAGTTTCTACCCTCGCACCACGAGACATATTTCTTCCAGATACGGTGGTAATGTTTGGACGTGAGCACCTTACGGGCCTGGACCATAGTGGAAACAACCTTGGATGGGAGACCTTTTCTAGTTAGATTCTCCCTCTCAACTTCCAAGCTATCAAACGTAGCCGCAGTAAGTCTGGATAGACGAACGGTCCTTGTTGAAGAAGGTTCTTGAGCAGCGGCAGAGGCCAGGGTTCCTCCAGAGACATGGTCAGGAGGTCCGCATACCAGGCCCGTTGAGGCCAACCCGGGGCAATTAGAATTGCCTGAACTCTTTCCCTTTTGAGTCTTTTTAGAACTCTTGGAATGAGAGGGATTGAAGGAAACAGGTATACAAACTGGTAGTTCCACAGAGCCGCTAGAGCGTCTACTGCTGCAGCCTGCTGATCCCTCATTCTGGAACAGTAACAATGGAGCTTCTTGTTGAGACGAGAAGCCATCAGGTCTATCTGTGGACAGCCCCGATGCCTGCTGAGAAAGTCCGGTCGTGCCTGCTGAGGAAGTCCGCTTCCCAGTTGTCCACTCCTGGAATGAATATGGCCGAGATGGCGCTTGCGTTGGCTTCCGCCCAGAGAACTATCCTTGACACCTCTTGCATTGCGGCCCTGCTTCTTGTTCCTCCCTGTTGGTTGATGTACGCCACCACCGTGGTGGCGTTGTCCAACTGCACCTGGATGGCCTGATGCCGAAGGAGATAGGAGGCTTGCAGACGAGCATTGTAAATTGCCCTGAGTGCCAGGATATTTATTGGAAGTGCAGATTCCTGACTCGACCATTTTCCCTGGAACTGGGCCCCCTGGGTCACAGCACCCCAACCTCGGAGGCTGGCATCCATTGTCAGTAGAGTCAAAGACTGTGTACTGAAACTCCGACCCTCTACAAGGTGAGAGACTTGTAGCCACCATAATAGGGAGATCCGTGCTTTTGGCAAAAGAGTTATGCTCTGGTGCATGTGCAGGTGTGATCCTGACTATTTGTCCAGCTTCTATCAAACCTCAGTTGTGTGAGTGAGGTACGCTTATCTTTCTGGCAAAGGGGTTCATCACCAAATTGATGTTTTCTGACACAGCGGTGGATAAAAGATACCTTTGTGTATTTAAACCTACTGTTTGGAAAGTGAGTTGGGGTACGCCTCTTCAGTAGATGAATATCATCTTCTCCGTGTGAATGTGTGCGGCAATATGAGAGGCTTGTTTATAATCAAAACTTTATTACACACATATATATTATTCTTTTTTCATGTCAACCTTGGCCTGAGAGGAGAGAATTGTGCAGAGGAAGAAAGAAGGTCGTCCACGTGGCAGTGTGGAGATTTATTCCATTTATATACCTCAGGGACGTTGTGTTGAGTATATATATTTTTGTTGGAGTAAGCGCCTGCTATCTTGAGTCCTACAAATTTTTATCCAAAACTGTACTATTATTTGGACTTGTGGTGAGGTTCAACTGTGGTGAATCAGTTTGCTGGTTGCTTTTAGTGCGCCACTTACTAGGGATTCACAAATCATTTCTCATTTCCCCCACTTGTCCAGCAGATCCAGCTGGAACGGACGCGCATGAAATTTGCCGTACTGTATTGCCTTGTAGGAGGCTACCATCTTGCCCAGCAAGTGAATGCAAAGATGAATGGAGATCTTGCGGGTTCTGAGCACCGAGTGGACCATAGCCTGGATAGTCAAGGCCTTGTCCAGTGGAAGGAATACCTTCTGAGATACCATGTCCAGGGTCATTCCCAGGAACTGAATTCTCTGAGACGGTTCCAGGTGAGACTTTTGGAAATTTAGGATCCATCCACTGTCCGTAAGCAGGCGAGAAGCCAAGTCGATGCTGTGTAGTAGTTGTTCTCTGGACACCACCTTCATTAGGAGATCGGCCAAGTATGGGACTATGTTGACTCCCATCTTGCACTATTGCAGCATCATCTCTGCCATGACTTTTGGGAATACCCCTGGAGCTGTGGAGAGACCAAAGGGTAAGGCCTGAAACTGGAAGTGGTGATCCAGTACAGCAAACCGAAGGTACGCCTGATGAAGGGGCCATATTGGGATATGACCAGAGATCGCTGCCCTTAGGGATTCCATTTTGAATTTGAACACACGAGGATACGGGTTCAGGGATTTGAGGTTCAAGATCGGCCTTACCGAACCGTCCAGCTTCAGAACCACAAAGAGACTTGAGTAAAATCCCTTTGTGTGCAGCAGAGGAGGTACTGGAACAATAACTCCTGTTGAAAACAGTTTTTTAATGGCTTTTTGCAAGGTAACTCTTGCTACAGGTGAAGCTGGTAAGGCCGACTTGAAGTATCTGAGAGGAGGTAGTTCCTGAAATTCCAGCCAGTATCCTTGGAATGTGAGATCTTTCACCAAAGGATCCCGGCAGGACCATGCCTACATATGGGCGAAGTGTTGAAAGCGAGCACCTACCTGGAAGTCGCCTTGCTGCTGGGGCCAACCGGCACGTGGAGGGCTTCGTGGGTGAGGATCTGGAGGCCTGGTCCAGAGCTCCAGCAGCTGCTAGTTTACGGGACTTACCGCAAGATCCTCTAGCAGCATTGGACGCACCTGTGGCTCTGTCTCTGAATTTTGCCACATGAAAGGACTGCAGAGAGGCCCCAGAGTAGGGACATCTAGCAGGAGGTGCAGCAGACGGCAGATAGGTAAAGCGCAACGGAATTTGCTGCGCTAAATGAGAAACTTAATAAATAAAATAAATAAAAGGTAGTTTTCCTGCCTTTGCCTGAGATATCCACTTGTTTAGTTCTTCTCCAAACAGGGCATCCCCTGTAAAAGGAAGGTTCTCAACACCTCTTTGGAATGAGCATCTGCTGACCATTGTCGCAGCCACAGGGCTCTGCGAGCTGAGACCGCCATAGCCGTGGTACGGCCATTAATGAGACATAATTCTTTAACTGCCTCACTCATAAAATTTGCAGCATTTTGGATATGCTGCAGTAGTGTAATTATCTCATCCTGAGGTAGGGAGTCAAACCCATGTATTATATTATCAGACCATTTTACCATGGCCCTTGAAATCCAGCCGCAAGGAATAGTGGGACGTTGGGCTACTCCCACTGCAGTATATATTGATTTGAGTGTAGCCTCAATTTTGCGGTCAGCTGGGTCCTTGAGAGAGAGAGCCCCAGGTACAGACAGTACTATTTTACGTGACAGCCTGGACACTGAAGTATCCACGGACGGTGGGTTTTCCCAAACTTTCCTATCCTCAGCAGGAAAGGGAAAGGAATTTAGTAACCGTTTAGGAGTAATACATTTCTTGTCAGGATTCACCCATGCCTCTTTGGAAAGGGAGTTTAATTCTTTTGAGATAGGGAAAGTCACAGAGGATTTTGGTTTCACATTAAAAAACAATTCCTCTTCTGGTTCTGTCTTCTTATCCTGTATGTTGAGGACGTCTCTAATAGAATAAATCAGGGTCTCAACCCCCGGAGACAGTGCATTGTTATCTTCCACCTCCAGTTCTCCCTTGTCTAACTCTGGTATTTCAGTATCAGAGTCAGACTGGAGCACCTGTGGGAGTGGGAGTTTATGAGAGACCATCAGAGGGGCAGAGTAGCCTGTCTGTGGTCAGCAGTCTTAACCAAGTAATCATCTACAGACTTTTTCAGGGTCTGCCTTTTTTGCTTTGCAGCAGCTAACTCTGCATTTATATTAGTAATCGTTGTTTTAAATTATTCAAGCCACTCAGGTTCCTGCAAGCCACTACCTCGTGAAGGCAGGGAACACTGGGTACATAGGAGAGACCCTTGTGAAGAGGGTGTAAACTTGGTGTTACAAGAGGGACACACAGACTTTTTCCCAGACATGCTTATAGCAGAAAACACAGAGTTAAATAAGTACACAGTGCAGTGACAACACGTTCGTGAAACAGCACAATAAGCCCAGACAGCCCTGACTGGAGTGACACAGAGAGGATACCTCAGAACAGAGTAGCGCTCCGCTGGGTATATTTATATGTTTGTTATCAGTACAGCAGTGTAACCGCTGTGTATATGCTCCCCCTTCTCTGTAAGACCCCCTGGTACCAGTAGAATTGGTAATTCAGTGGGTTCTGTGAAGGAGCAGTCTCAGCGTGCAGCCTGAAGTCAGCAGCAGCAGCAGGAAATGGCGCCTTTTAGCTTCTGGTCCCACTCTCCAGGAAGCCCTGCCCCTTCAATGGCGCACGGTCCCTAATAGATTATACTGGCTGTCATGTCAGATTTGTGTAAAAAAAGGAGAATCTCCCTTTTGCCTCAGCACCAGTGTGGGTCCCCAGCAGGCACCGCAGCTCGAGGCCCGGTGACCACCGTGCTCTAATGCCGCCATTGTCACCGGGTACCCACTAACCGGTACCCCAGTGTAGTACTCACCGCACCACGTCTACTTCGGCATCTGTTAGGGGTGGCAGAATGCTGCCGGCATGGGCTCACACCCTGGGGCATGAGAACCAGTGCCTCAGGAGCTCAGTGTCCTGTCAGCAGGGATACAAACCATCAACTCTATAGGAAGTTGGTTTGGGTTGGTTTGGTTTGGATTGGTTTGGTTTGGTTTGGTTTGGTCCCCCCCCCCCCCCTTCCCCCCTTCCCCCCCTCTCCTAAGTCCCACGATGCAGGCAGACTGGTTTCCAACCAGTGCTGCCTGAAAATAATAAACTGACAGAAATTTTTAAGAAAACACTCAGGAACTCCAGAGAATGCACCCAGCTCCTTGGGACACATTTTTCTAAACAGAGTCTGCAGGAGGGGCATAGAGGGGAGGAGCCAGCACACACTGATTGATTTCTTAAAGTGCCAGGCTCCAATGGACCCGATCTATACCCCATGGAGGGCCGCATGTTGAGCACCCCGGATTAGAATATGTTTTACACTGTAATTATTCATTTAAAAAAAAAACTATTGTACAGTAAAGAGAAGCAAAACATGCTATAAAATGTTACTAAATGTTAATAATGTAGTTTAGTTTGGTGAACAGGCCTTTGTATCTATTGCAATATTGTTTCTTTCTCGAAAAAGCTTCATAAGTTTGCCTTTGCTGCCACCTGGTGTACATAAAATATTTTACTTGGTACTCTGAAAACACTTGGTACTCTGAAAACATTTCACATGTATTATATATATATATATATATATATATATATATATATATATATATATATATATATATTAGGAATACCAAATACATAAACACAGATGTGTCCTCATAAATCTTGCCTCAATATGCCACACAGTGGAAGATACCTTCTGTGAGTGAGCCGACAGGTCCTGTGGAACTTCGTTAGCATTGAGCGTCTTTTTGTTGACGAAAATGCATCTTATTTACATTGCAATGCAAACAGGACGCACAAGAAGCTTAAGCTGATTAAAATTATATGCGTCATGTTTATATTCTGTGTGCCCCTGCGGCTGTATCAGCATATTATATGGTACATTATAATGTTTTCTAGGAAAACACTGCAGCGTAGCATTTCGTATGCAAACACAGCCACAGTCGCACATACAGTATACTTATCATTTTAATCAGCATAAGCTGCTTGTGTGTCCTATTCACATAATTTCTCAAATCAGGTGTATTTAAATGGAAAAAGTCGCACAAAAAGAAGCTCTGCACTGCGAATTCATGCCACGGCATGGCCTGACTAGGAGGGCTGTTTAATGTGATGTAAGTGGGCATATCTGTATATGCAAAGGCTATGTAGCCGGCACTCAGTTATTAAGGTGCTTGATGCCTTGGTGCCCTCAAAATTACAGCTATATACATCCCAACAGAAAGTGCGGCATTCCTGGGTGTTAATCAATATAAGCAAATACTGGCATTTTCCGCCACCATCTGTGTAGTCAATGTTTCATGTTTCTTTAAAAAAAAAAAAAAAAAAAAAATATATATATATTTATTTATATAGCGCTCTTTCTCCGATAGATAGATAGATAGATAGATAGATAGATAGATAGATAGATAGATAGATAGATATTCATGCAATATTTCTTAAGAAGGAGATAGTGTAATTTGGCTGCTCTGTGCACTTAATATGGGTCTGCTTTATTGGCAAAGGTCCTTAGGGGACTGAAATATTGACTGTACCTATGTCAACTATGAGTAATTAAAGATTGTTTGGGTACTTTTTCAACTTGATTAGTGAATGCCCATTTTTCTAAGTATCTGTATATTATTAAACCTACATGTCTTTAATGGAGCACCCTTCTGCTGTGTTGTGAAGTTTAGTGGGCAGAGTGTATATATACATTGTCTATATTTAGTGAAACTATGTTTTCAAAATTAGAATATTTTCTGAATTTTATTGACTGTTATAGTAAATAACTGTTGTTCCAAGGCACTATCTGTATAATATACATTTAAATATACATTCAATATTTTTTATTCACCTTGAAATATTTGTCATGCCTATTCTGCACAGAGTGAAAAGGTGCTGACTAGCCATTACCATTCTGATAGGTATTTCTCTTTGTTGGCCTCAATTTCAAACACCGTAGCTCCACTTTGGTGGAATAAGGGACCATCAACACTTACTAGTCAGATTTACATAGGGATTTCAATTTCTCACCCTAAACAGCACTGGAGAACATCCCACCTTTCTTCATATTACTTATAAGGATCCCATTTAGAGACCCTTTCTCCTCAGGATGCTGTAACAGTTTTCTATCTAAAGGTGAGCGATGAATCAAGGTTAAAGCGAGGTATAGTGGGTAGAGTTTAAAATTTCTGTTTTACATCTCATAAAAAACAAGGTCATCTGTGCACCGATAGTCAAGGTATTGGGGATTTAGGGCAAAATTCAGAATCCTAACTAAATTAGAGTCCTACATTAGGTACTCTATATTTTGGCTGAGAGTGCAGTTGGGAAATTCTGAAATTTCTGTCAAATTTACATTTTGTCTGGCATGTAAGAACTGTCCCTAGTCAAACTACTAAGGGATATAGGAACATATTCTTGTAATAGATAATCAAATTTGGGGGCTAGCTATTCTAAAAGAACATACTGTAATTGGAGTACAGTAGTTTTTGAATATATTTATTTCTATCCTTTAACCCTCCAGGAGTGACGCCAAATTTTGTGACACGAACACCGACGTTGGGTCTATGAGACCCATTCAGATTTCTGAGTTTTTTTAGGAATTCTATGGATATTGATCAGGAATGACATCAGTAATGGAAATAGAAGCCTCGTTAATCTCCAACTATTAATTGTTTTTTTAATTCAACAAGAACATTTTTTTTATTATTTATTACATTACCTGTCCAGTATTTTGTAAGCATTCCTCACACATAAATTTTACATGCTCCATACAAAGAAAGTGATTACATTTTTCACAGTAATATTGTGTTTTCTATCCTTGTTGATGCATTTGCTTCATCTTCTTCGTTTTCCTGGCGGTGGCAATTTCTCTGTATAGCAGTGACTACAGGCACTCAAAAGAGGTACTTCAGTACTGATGCTGGGTCTCTCACACCCGGCAGACAATGGAAGGGCTGTTGCAGAAAATAAGATTTTACTCACCGGTAAATCTATTTCTCGTAGTCCGTAGTGGATGCTGGGAACTCCGTAAGGACCATGGGGAATAGACGGGCTCCGCAGGAGACTGGGCACTCTAAAAGAAAGATTAGGTACTATCTGGTGTGCACTGGCTCCTCCCACTATGACCCTCCTCCAGACCTCAGTTAGGATACTGTGCCTGGAAGAGCTGACACAATAAGGAAGGATTTTGAATCCCGGGTAAGACTCATACCAGCCACACCAATCACACCGTATAACTCGTGATACTATACCCAGTTAACAGTATGAAATATAACTGAGCCTCTCAACAGATGGCTCAACAATAACCCTTAGTTAGGCAATTACTACATACAAGTATTGCAGACAATCCGCACTTGGGATGGGCGCCCAGCATCCACTACGGACTACGAGAAATAGATTTACCGGTGAGTAAAATCTTATTTTCTCTGACGTCCTAGTGGATGCTGGGAACTCCGTAAGGACCATGGGGATTATACCAAAGCTCCCAAACGGGCGGGAGAGTGCGGATGACTCTGCAGCACCGAATGAGAGAACTCAAGGTCTTCCTCAGCCAGGGTATCAAATTTGTAGAATTTAGCAAACGTGTTTTCCCCTGACCAAGTTGCAGCTCGGCAAAGTTGTAAAGCCGAGACCCCTCGGGCAGCCGCCCAAGATGAGCCCACTTTCCTCGTGGAATGGGCTTTTACTGATTTAGGATGCGGCAATCCAGCCGCAGAATGCTCCAGCTGAATTTTGCTACAAATTCAGCGAGCAATAGTCTGCTTAGGAGCACCTATTTTGTTGGGTGCCTACAGGATAAAAAGCACATCAGTTTTCCTGACTCCAGCCATCCTGGAAATATACATTTTTTAAGGCCCTGACTACGTCCAGTAAGTTGGAATCTTCCAAGTCCCTAGTAGCCGCAGGCACTACAATAGGTTGGTTCAAGTGAAAAGCTGATACCACCTTAGGGAGAAACTGGGGACGAGTCCTCAATTCTGTCCTATCCATATGCAAAATCAGATAAGGGCTTTTACATGACAAAGCCGCCAATTCTGACACACGCCTGGCCGAAGCCAAGGCCAATAACATGACCACTTTCCACGTGAGATATTTCAAATCCACAGTTTTAAGTTTTAAGTGGCTCAAACCAATGTGATTTTAAGAAACTCAACACCACGTTGAGATCCCAAGGTGCCACAGGAGGCACAAAAGGGGGCTGAATATGTAGCACCCCCTTTACAAATGTCTGAACTCCAGGCAGTGAAGCCAGTTCTTTCTGGAAGAAAATCGACAGAGCCGAAATCTGGACCTTAATGGAACCCAAGTTTAGGCCCATAGTCACTCCTGACTGTAGGAAGTGCAGAAAACAACCCAGCTGAAATTCCTCTGTTGGGGCCTTCCTGGCCTCACACCACGCAACATATTTTCGCCAAATACGGTGATAATGGTTTGCGGTTACTTCTTTCCTGGCTTTTATCAGCGTAGGAATGACTTCCTCCGGAATGCCCTTTTCCTTTAGGATCCGGAATTCAACCGCCATGCCGTCAAACGCAGCCGCGGTAAGTCTTGGAACAGACAGGGCCCCTGCTGTAGCAGATCCTGTCTGAGCGGTAGAGGCCATGGGTCCTCTGATATAATTTCTTGAAGTTCTGGGTACCAAGCTCTTCTTGGCCCATCCGGAACCACGAGTATCGTTCTAACTCCTCGTTTTCTTATTATTCTCAGTACCTTTGGTATGAGAGGCAGAGGAGGGAATACATAAACCGACTAGTACACCCACGGTGTCACTAGAGCGTCCACAGCTATTGCCTGAGGGTCCCTTGACCTGGCGCAATATCTAGTTCTTTGTTTAGGCGGGACACCATCATGTCCACCTGTGGCCTTTCCCAACGATTTACCAACAGTTGGAAGACTTCTGGATGAAGTCCCCACTCTCCCGGGTGTAGGTCGTGTCTGCTGAGGAAGTCTGCTTCCCAGTTGTCCACTCCCGGAATGAACACTGCTGACAGTGCTAAGACGTGATTTTCCGCCCATCTGAGAATCCTTGTGGCTTCTGCCATCGCCATCCTGCTTCTTGTGCCGCCCTGTCGGTTTACATGGGCGACTGCCGTGATGTTGTCTGATTGGATCAGTACCGGCTGGTTTTGAAGCAGAGGCCTTGCCAGACTTAGGGCATTGTAAATGGCCCTCAGTTCCAGAATATTTATGTGTAGGGACGACTCCTGACTTGACCAAAGTCCTTGGAAATTTCTTCCCTGTGTGACTGCCCCCCAGCCTCGAAGGCTGGCATCCGTGGTTACCAGGACCCAGTCCTGTATGCCGAATCTGCGGCCCTCTTGAAGATGAGCACTCTGCAGCCACCACAGTAGAGATAACCCTGTCTCCAAGGACCAGGGTATCAGCCGATGCATCTGAAGATGCGATCCCGACCACTTGTCCAAGAGGTCCCACTGAAAGGTTCTTGCATGGAACCTGCCGAATGGAATTTTGCTTCGTAAGAAGCTACCATTTTTCCCAGGACTCGTGTGCAGTGATGCACCGATACCTGTTTTGGTTTTATGAGGTCTCTGACTAGAGATGACAGCTCCTTGGCTTTCTCCTGCGGGAGAAACACTTTTTTCTGTTCTGTGTCCAGAACCATCCCCAGGAACAGTAGGCGTGTGGTAGGAACCAGCTGTGACTTTGGAATGTATAGAATCCATCCGTGCTGTTGTAGCACTTCCCGAGATAGTGCTACTCCGACCAACAACTGCTCCTTGGACCTCGCCTTTATAAGGAGATCGTCCAAGTACGGGATAATTAAAACTCCCTTTTTTCGAAGGAGTATCATCATTTCTGCCATTACCTTGGTAAAGACCCTCGGTGCCGTGGACAGTCCAAACGGCAGTGTTTGGAATTGGTAATGGCAATCCTGTACCACAAATCTGAGGTACTCCTGGTGAGGATGGTAAATGGGGACATGTAGGTAAGCATCCTTGTAATCCCCCTCCTCCAGGCTTGCAATAACCGCCCTGAGCGATTCCATCTTGAACTTGAATTTTTTTATGTATGTGTTCAAGGATTTCAAATTTAAAATGGGTCTCACCGAACCGTCCGGTTTCGGTACCACAAACAGTGTGGAATAGTAACCCCGTCTTTGTTGAAGTAGGGGCACCTTGACTATCACCTGCTGGGAATACAGCTTGTGAATTGCCTCTAGCACAGCCTCCCTGCCTGAGGGAGTTGTCGGCAAGGCAGATTTGAGGAAACGGCGGGGGGGGGGGGAGACGCCTCGAATTCCAGCTTGTACCCCTGAGATACTACTTGAAGGATCCAGGGATCCACCTGTGAGCGAGCCCACTGATCGCTGAAATTTTTGAGGCGGCCCCCCACCGTACCTGGCTACGCCTGTGGAGGCCCCGCGTCATGCGGTGGACTCAGATGAAGCGGGGGAAGAATTTTGATTCTGGGAACTGGCTGACTGGTGCAGCTTTTTCCCTCTTCCCTCGTCTCTGTGCAGAAAGGAAACGCCTTTGACCCGCTTGCTTTTCTGAAGCCGAAAGGACTGTACCTGATAATACAGTGCTTTCTTAGGCTGTGAGGAAACCTGAGGTAATTTTTTTTTTTTTCTTCCCAGCTGTTGCTGTGGATACGAGGTCCCAGAGACCATCCCCAAACAATTCCTCACCCTTATAAGGCTCTATGTGCCTTTTAAAGTCAGCATCACCTGTCCAGTGTCGGGTCTCTAATACCCTCCTGACAGAATGGACATTGCATTAATTCTGGATGCCAGCCGGCAAAATATCCCTCTGTGCATCCCTCATATATAAGACGACGTCTTTAATATGCTCTTATGTTCGCAAAATAGTATCCGTTTGACAGGGTCACAGACCATGCTGCAGCAGCACTATCTGCAGGTCTCAGTCTAGTACCTGAGTGTGTAAATACAGACTTCAGGATAGCCTCCTGCTTTTTATCAGCAGGTACCTTCAAAGTGGCCGTATCCTAAGACGGCAGTGCCACCTTTTTTGACAAACGTGTGAGCGCCTTATCCACCCTAGGGGATATCTCCCAGCGTAACTTATCCTCTGGCGGGAAAGGGTACGCCATCAGTAACTTTTTAGAAATTACCAGTTTCTTATCGGGGGAACCCACGCTTTTTCACACTTCATTCACTCATTTGATGGGGGAACAAAACACTGCCTGCTTTTTCTCCCCAAACACAAAACCCTTTTTTAGTGGTACTTGGGTTAATGTCAGAAATGTGTAACACATTTTTTATTGCCAGGGATCATGTAACGGATGTTCCTAGTGGATTGTGTATATGTCTCAACCTCGTCGACACTGGAGTCAGACTCCGTGTCGACATCTGTGTCTGCCATCTGAGGGAGCGGGCGTTTTTGAGCCCCTGATGGCCTTTGAGACGCCTGGGCAGGCGCGGGCTGAAAAGCCGGCTGTCCCACAGCTGTTACGTCATCCAGCCTTTTTGTAAGGAGTTGACACTGTCGGTTTATACCTTCCACCTATCCATCCACTCTGGTGTCTGCTCTGCCACCACATAAGCCTCCTCATCAAACGTGTCGACACAGCCGTACCGACAACCCGCACACACACAGGGAATGCTCTGACTGAGGACAGGACCCCACACAGCCCTTTGGGGAGACAGAGAGAGAGTATGCCAGCACACACCAGAGCGCTATATAATTTAGGGATTAACACTATATTGAGTGAATTTTTCCCAATAGCTGCTTGTATATACCATATTGCGCCTAAATTTAGTGCCCCCCCTCTCTTTTTAACCCTTTGAGCCTGAAAACTACAGGGGAGAGCCTGGGGAGCTGTCTTCCAGCTGCACTGTGAAGAGAAAATAACGCCAGTGTGCTGAGGGAGATAGCTCCGCCCCTTTTTCGCGGACTTTTCTCCCGCTTTTTTATGGATTCTGGCAGGGGTATTTATCACATATATAGCCTCTGGGGCTATATATTGTGATATATTTGCCAGCCAAGGTGTTTTTATTGCTGCTCAGGGCGCCCCCCCCAGCGCCCTGCACCCTCAGTGACCGGAGTGTAAAGTGTGTATGAGGAGCAATGGCGCACAGCTGCAGTGCTGTGCGCTACCTTGGTGAAGACTGATGTCTTCTGCCGCCGATTTTCCGGACCTCTTCTTGCTTCTGGCTCTGTAAGGGGGACGGCGGCGCGGCTCCGGGAACGAACACCAAGTCCAGTTCCATGCGGTCGATCCCTCTGGAGCTAATGGTGTCCAGTAGCCTAAGAAGCCCAAGCTAGCTGCAAGCAGGTAGGTTCGCTTCTTCTCCCCTTAGTCCCTCGATGCAGTGAGCCTGTTGCCAGCAGGTCTCACTGTAAAATAAAAAACCTAAAATAAACTTTCTTTCTAGGAGCTCAGGAGAGCCCCTAGTGTGCATTCAGCTCGGCCGGGCACAGAAATCCAACTGAGGTCTGGAGGAGGGTCATAGTGGGAGGAGCCAGTGCACACCAGATAGTACCTAATCTTTCTTTTAGAGTGCCCAGTCTCCTGCGGAGCCCGTCTATTCCCCATGGTCCTTACGGAGTTCCCAGCATTCACTAGGACGTCAGAGAAATCGCGACTAGCACAACGTAGATAGTAAATGACACGATATGAAGGTAATGAAAAGTTTATCGCTCCTTCTCCGAAATTCGACCAGATAGAACAACAATCAGAGTGGCTGGGTCTCACAGACCCAGCATCAGCAGTGAATGGTTAATGAATCAGTACTATCCCATTACCTTGTGTTGGTTTATTGGGAAAGGAGTAATTATTTACACTAGGACACAGGTTCTCAAACTCGGTCCTCAGGACCCCATACGGTTCATGTTTTGCAGGTCACCTGTAGATTTTTAAAATGTGACAGTTGGTGATACACCGTGCACCTGCTGGCTGACATGGAAAATGTAAACCATGTGGGGTCCTGAGGACCGAATTTGAGAACCACTGCACTAGGACATAGGGGTTTTTCTCTAGTCAATCTCTAGTGGACCCCCTCTACCATCAAGAGAGAAGAAAACTCAGGTGGAAGCAATGCCAAGAGAAGAGATATTCAGAGAAGCAGGCAGTGTCAGTACTGTGTGACCCTATTACCAATACTGTACACATGAACTGGTGATGCATAATCACAGTGTACCAGTACTTTTCACACTGCCACCATAGTGATCCATATGGTCCAAAAGTGACAGGAATTGATAATATACACTTTGAGACCTCCATATAAGGTGAATGCATTAAATATTTATGGCCATATGAAGTTTATTGGATGTTATAGCTCAATTTGCTGCTCCCTGACTATCAATAAGGCAGTAGAACTAAACAGGGTTTTTAGTTAATATACTACATTATATAACAATTTAAAATTTCATTTCACCACTTGAAAGCTGGAATATAGAGTGAAGATATAAACTAGTGTGAAGTTGCACAAAGATTTTTATAACTTTTCATATACAAGACAAAGCAATTAGAGTGGGTGTTTTACTGATTTCTTTTTAAGGTCGAGACTACTGTATATATATATATATATATATATATATATATATATATACACAAAATTATATCATTCTAATGGTATTCAATTATCTGTGTCACAAGCTCCTGGTTCTTTATCGAGGACAAATAAATGTCATACATATAAAGAATATAAAAAGTATAAATGGTTACATATTAAGGCTCCTGATGCTGACTTTAATCCAGAAATTAGTGCTCCAACAAAAATAGGATTTTGGTTACCTACCGGTAAATCCTTTTCTCGTAGTCCGTAGAGGATTCTGGGGTCCACATTAGTACCATGAGGTATAGACGGGTCCACCAGGAGCCATTGGTACTTTAAGAGTTTTAGAGTGTGGGCTGGCTCCTCCCTCTATGCCCCTCCTACCAGACTCAGTCTAGACACGGTGCCCGAGGAAACAACATACTTCAAGAGAAGGACTTAATACAGATAGTGGTGAGATTCATACCAGATCACACATACAAGGCACGTCAAGACAACTAGCTTGAACTTACTTCAGCAACCGCTAAAAACATTACTTACCAAGTAACACTGCAGTACTCAACTAAAACGAAGTCGTACTGAACCAAAAAACATGTGCAGGAAAACGAAGCACAGGGCAGGCGCCCAGCATCCTCTACGGACTAAGAGAAAAGGATTTACCGGTAGGTAACCAAAATCCTATTTCCACTTACGTCCTAGAGGATGCTGGGGTCCACATTAGAACCATAGGGATGTACCAAAGCTCCCAGAACGGGAGAGAGAGCGCGGAGGCTCCTGTAGAACTGACTAACTGAACTTCAGATCATCAGAGGCCAAAGTATTGAACTTGTAAAACTTTGCAAACGTGTTCGACCCAGACCAAGTTGTAGCTCGGCAAAGTTGTAATGCCGAGACACCCCGGGCAGCCGCCCAGGAAGACCCCACCTTACGAGTAGAGTGGGCCTTGACCGATTTTGGACACGGCAAGCCTGCCGTAGAATAAGCATGCTGGATAGTGAACCTAATCCAGCGAGATATCGTCTGCTTAGAAGCAGGACACCCAATCTTCTTGGGACCATACAGGACAAACAGAGAGTCAGACTTTCTGTGACGAGAAGTTCTCTTCACATAAATTTTCAGAGCCCTTACGACATCCAAGGACTTTGATGTAATAGAGGAGTCAGTAGCCACTGGCATCACAATAGGTTGGTTGATATGAAATGCCGACACAACTGTCAGAAGAAACTGCAGACGTGTACGGAGCTCAGCTCTATCTTCGTGGAAGATCAAGTAAGGGCTTTTACAGGATAAAGCCCCCAGCTCGGACACCCGCCTAGCAGAAGCCAAGGCCAATAAAGTGACCGCCTTCCATGTGAGAAATTTGACCTCCACCTCCTGTAGAGGCTCAAACCAATCCGACTGGAGGAACTGCAACACCACGTTAAGGTCCCAGGGCGCCGTAGGCGGTACAAAGGGAGGGTGGATATGCAGAACACCCTTCAAAAAGGTCTGAACCTCAGGGAGGGCAGCCAATTATTTCTGAAAGAAAATGGATAGGGCCGAAATCTGGACCTTTACAGACCCCAATCGCAGGCCCATATCCACTCCTGCTTGCAGGAAGAGGAAACGTCCCAGTTGAAACTCCACCGCAGGAAAGCTCTTGGACTCGCACCAAGAGACATATTTCTTCCAAATACGATGGTAATGTTTAGACGTTACCCCTTTCCTAACTGAGGGTAAGAATAACAGTCTTCGGAATGCCCCTCGAGCCAGAATCAGGCGCTCAACTTCCATGCCGTCAAAAATAGCCGCGGCCCTTGCTGTAGCAGGTCCTCCCGAAGAGGAAGAGGCCTCGGATCTTCTTGCAGTAGATTCAGAAGGTCCGCGTACCAAGCCCGTCTTCGCCAGTCCGGGACAATGAGGATCGCTTGAACCCTTGTTCTCCTTACGAGTTTTAGGATTCTTGTGATGAGTGGGAGTGGAGGAAACCCGTACACTGACTGGAACACCCACGGAGACACCAGAGATCGAGTCTGCTGATGTAGTCTGCTTCCCAGTTGTCTACTCCTGGAATGAAGATGGCTGACAGCGCCAATGCGTGCCTTTCTGTCCAGAGGAGTATTCTTGACACCTCTGACATTGCCGCTCTACTCTTCGTTCCTCCCTGTCGGTTTATGTAAGCCACTGTTGTTACGTTGTCCGACTGCACTTGAATGGTCCGATTTCTTAGAAGAGGGGCCACCTGAAGACCGTTGTATACGGCTCTTAGTTCCAGGATGTTGATGGGCAGGCCGGCTTCCAGTCTTGACCACCTTCCCTGGAAGGTTACTCCTTGAGTGACCACATCCCAGCCCCTGAGGCTTGCATCCATTGTTAGCAGGACCCAGTCCTGAATCCCGAATGAGGAGGTGAGGCAGCTGAAGCCACCAGAGGAGTGAAATCCTTGCCTTTGGTGACAGACGAATACGCTGGTGCATGTGGAGGTGAGATCCCGACCACTTGTCCATGAGATCCAGTTGGAACCTCCCGTACTGGAGAGCCTCGTAAGAGGCCACCATCTTTCCCAATAGGCAGATGCATAGATGAACTGACACCCGGGGTGGCTTCAGGACATCCCAGACCATAGCTTGTATCACCAACGCCTTTTCCTGCGGAAGAAACAACCGCTGAACTTCCGTATCCAGGATCATTCCTAGAAAAGACAACCTCTGGGTTGGTTCCAAATGTGACTTTGGAAGGTTCAGAATCCAACCGTGACTCTGGAGCAGTCGTGTTGTGAGAACAATGGACTGCAGTAGCTTCTCCCTGGACGACGCCTTTATCAGGAGATCGTCCAGATAAGGAATTATGTTCACACCCTGTTTGCGTAGTAGTATCATCATTTCCGCCATCACCTTCGTAAATACCCTCGGTGCTGTGGAGAGTCCGAATGGCAGGGCCTGGAACTGATCATGACAGTCCAGCAATGCGAAACGGAGATAAGCCTGATGCGGCAGCCAGATCGGAATGTGAAGGTACGCATCCTTGATATCCAGTGACACTACGAATTCCCCTTCTTCCAGACCTGATATCACCACCCTGAGAGACTCCATCTTGAACTTGAAGTCCTTTAGAAAGGGGTTCAATGATTTTAGGTTCAGAATGGGCCTGACCGAACCATCCGGTTTCGGTACCACGAAAAGGTGAGGTGGTACTGGCACAATGACCTGTGCCTCCACCAGCTTCTGGACAGCGACCTGAAGAACTGTGCTGTCTTCCAACAGGGTTGGCAAGCCTGACTTGAAAAAGCGGTGCGGAGGGAGACTTTGAAATTCCAGTCTGTATCCCTGAGACACAAAATCTAGTACCCACGGATCCAGTCCGGACAACACCCAGACATGACTGAAATGTCTGAGTCTCCCTCCCACTGGCCCCACCACCGGGGCGAGCAGTCCACCGTCATGCGGAAGACTTAGGGGTACTTGACGCAGGCTTTTGTTCCTGGGAACCTGCAGCGGCAGGTTTCTTGGACTTAACTTGACCTCCCCTAAAGAAGGTATTGGAAGTCCTGGTCTTTCTAGGCTTGTTAGGCCGAAAGGACTGCTGCGCAGCTGAGGAGAATGATTTCTTCGGAACAGGTGCTGCTGAGGGAAGAAACGGAGACTTACCCGCTGTAGCGGTAGAAATCCACGCATCTAGAGCATCCCCAAAGAGAGTCCTGACCTGTATAAGGCAGCGACTCCACACTTCTGGATTCCGCGTCGGCCGACCACTGGCGCAGCCAAAGTCCCCTACGAGCTGAAACAGACATGGAAGAAATTCCCGCAGCCATGGAACCCAGATCTTTCATGGAGTCAACCATAAAACCTGCAGAATCATGTATGTTGCGTAAATATAATGCAACGTCACTCCTATCCCTTGTATCCAAATCCTCAAGCAAGGTAGCCGACCACTTCATTATTGCTTTTGCTATACATGCATTAGCAATAGTGGGACGTAATATGGCCCCAGAAGCAGTGTACATTGATTTAAGCGTGTTATCAGTCTTTCTATCTGCTGGCTCCTTTAAGGCGGTAGAACCTGGACCAGGCAAAACCACCTTTTTTGAGAGTCTGGACACAGATGCGTCAACAATCGGAGGGTTTTCCCATTTTTTCCTGCCCTCATCAGGGAAAGGAAAAGCTACCAGAACCCTTTTTGGGATCTGAAATTTCTTTACAGGGTTTACCCATGCTTTTTCAAAAATAGCGTTCAATTCCTTTGACACAGGGAAGATCAGCAAGGCTTTTTTTATTTTCTGTGAAAAAAGCCTCCTCAACCTGATCAGGTGTGGTATCATTAATATTTAACACATCTCTGATAGCCTCTATCAACAGTTGCACCCCCCTTGCAAGAGATGCAGACCCCGTAACACATCCCCATCACCATCTGTAGTGTCAGTGTCTGTATCTGTGTCGTTTTGTGTTACCTGCAGAAGCGCACGTTTGTGGGGGTATATAGCAGGGTGTCATACAGCCATAGAGGTCTGCCATACCTGGGTTGCTGATTCATTACTAGCTACCCTGTCAGAAATCTGAGAAATCCAAGTTTTGATAGAGGAAAACTACTCTGGTTCCCTTGCTGGAATCTGTGCTAAACCAGTGCTAACCTGATTACATGGAATGGGATCATCCTGGACATAGCTAAATGGAGACCACCAAACATTCCACACACACTCAGGTGGGGACAGACAGTTTCCCCCCTAACAATGGCAAGAGAGAGACAGAGATTGGAGCCAACCCACACACAGCACTTTGTTGGTAAGGAGAAACCCCTTAACAGCGCTGACTTGTGCTCCTTAATAGGAAACACAGTCAAATAACAGCTTCCCCTCCCTTCTACAACCCCTTGGTACCGTATACAGTAAGCTGGAGTTGCTGTGGAGGGACCTGTATCTTCCTTTCAGCTACTGCATGCAGGAAAATGGCGCTGGAAAGCTGCTGGGTCCGCTCTGAGAAGATCCGCCCCCTTAATGGCGCTGTCTTTCCGCTCTTCAGGTGATTATACTGGCCTGAGGAAAGTTGCTGGCTGAGATCCCTGGACCCCGACAGGCTTGCTGACCAGTGTTGGAGGAAAGCGCTGGACCAGGGCGCCCTTCACTGCGCCGCACTTTGTGCCTCTGGTACCGTCCAGGAGCGCGGTTAATACTGCACTCCTTCCCCGTTGCCACCATCGTCATACCTGTCCCCCGCTTGCTAGGGGGGTCGGTGACTAACTCACCACTCACTTCGGCTCTGTAAGGGGTCGGCGGCATGCTGCTGTGGTGAGCGGTTCCCCTGTGGTGGAGACCGATCAGACCCCTCTGGAGCTTAGTGTCCAGTCAGCGGAGTCAGTGGCGCAGATCCCGCAGGGCGGACACTGCTCCCCCCCTTAGTCCCACGCTGCAGGCAGGCTGTTGCCAACAGCCTCCTGTAAAAAAACAAACTATTTAAAACTTTTCCAGGAAAGCTCAGGAGAGCTCCCCTAGCTGTGACCGGCTCCTCCGGGACACATTTTCTAAACTGAGTCTGGTAGGAGGGAAATAGAGGGAGGAGCCAGCCCACAGTCTAAAACTCTTAAAGTGCTAATGGCTCCTGGTGGACCCGTCTATACCCCATGGTACTAATGTGGACCCCAGCATCCTCTAGGACGTAAGAGAAATATATATATATATATATATATATACATACATACATACATACACACTGCTCAAAAAAATAAAGGGAACACTTAAACAACACAATGTAACTTCAAGTCAATCACACTTCTGTGAAATCAAACTGTCCACTTAGGAAGCAACACTGATTGACAAACAATTTCACATGCTGTTGTGCAAATGGAATAGACAACAGGTGGAAATTATAGGCAATTAGCAAGACACCCCCAATGAAGGAGTTGTTCTGCAGGTGGTTACCAGAGACCACTTCTCAGCTCCTATGCTTTCTGGCTGATGTTTTGGTCACTTTTGAAAGCTGGCGGTGATTTCACTCTAGTGGTAGTATGAGACGGAGTCTACAACCCACACAAGTGGCTCAGGTAGTGCAGCTCATCCAGGATGGCACATCAATGCGATCTGTGGCAAGAAGGTTTGCTGTGTCTGTCAGCGTAGTGTCCAGAGCATGGAGGCGCTACCAGGAGACAGGCCAGTACATCAGGAGACGTGGAGGAGGCCGTAGGAGGGCAACAACCCAGCAGCAGGAACGCTACCTCCGCCTTTGTGCAAGGAGGAACAGGAAGAGCACTGCCAGAGCCTTGCAAAATGACCTCCAGCAAGCCACAAATGTGCATGTGTCTACTCAAATGATCAGAAACAGACTCCATGAGGGTGGTATGAGGGCCCGACGTCCACAGGTGGGGGTTGTGCTTACAGCCCAACACCGTGCAGGACGTTTGCCATTTGCCAGAGAACACCAAGATTGGCAAATTCGCCACTGGCGCCCTGTGCTCTTCACAGAAGAAAGCAGGTTCTCACTGAGCACATGTGCCAGACGTGACAGAGTCTGGAGACGCCAAGGAGAACATTCTGCTGCCTGCAACATCCTCCAGCATGACCGGTTTGGCAGTGGGTCAGTAATGGTGTGGGGTGGCATTTCTTTGGGGGGCCCGCACAGCCCTCCATGTGCTCGCCAGAATATATATATATATAAAGCATTGTGCGCATTTTATAGTGTTAGTGTCCCTATTCATATGCTTGGTTTGCAATTAGTCATCATTATTAGTGTGCAATGCACCAAAAGATACACCTTATGAACAGACATTCAGATGTAGCCATGCTCATCTTACTGCCGCAAAAATGGGCACGGCTACATCTGTATTTACGATTACATCCAACTCTCTATGTACAGCAGTTGCGTCAAGATGCCCTCACAGAACTTTGCCCTCATAACGGAAATCAGCTGGATAGAGATTCTCAAAGACTCTGCATCACCCGCATCTGCGTAAACCCGAGCAATATACACTCCGGCAACAAGCATGCGTTCAGCTCCAAGACTAAATTCAGTACTTAATTTTTTTTTCAGGTTTCCATGATCAATGTTTATTGGGGATATATAAATAGTTTATTTATTCAGTATATATCAATATTATCAATAATAATTGTATATACAGTATATGTCTACCTAGACATATGAAATAGAATTAATGTAAAGATATTTATTGGATATTTTATAATAGAAAGATTTTTTAACATGTTTGTTATGTTCGATTTGACTGTCAATCACTGCAAGCTATGTCACAGTGCAGTCTAATTAAATAGAATTAATAAAGAAATGTATATAAAGCCCTACTATAATTGGTCAATGTACTTATAATTAAATATTTATACTGATGATTGTTTGAAACATGTGACTCTACGTTCTTGAATAACAAAATAACTTATCTTAGTGAATTTGCTCTCAATTACTCTACTAACAGCAAGGTGGAAGACTATAGGTCATTTGGGAGCATGGGCAACTGTGGTTTTACCGAAAGTCTCCATCTACAACTGCCTGTAGAAGAAAACCTCCTCCAAAACACATTACAGTGAGAACACTAAGAGTGCTAAACTATTCAATGCCACATGCTTTATAATCATCAGCGCTCTGAAATTTTATCTATTCCAATTAAAATTCAACATGAATTTGACCTAGGGGGTTTCTCGTGTCAGCACTCAGACTGTAATCCCTTTACACACTAACATGGTAGTGATCAGAGGAGCAGCAGCTGGAAGAGCAGCTGTCTTCATTTATTCATTCATTTGAACTGATTAACTCTCCCCTGTTCACAGTACTATGGCAGTACTACATTACTTGTTAAATCTTCTGTTTGTATATCTTGGAGAACTGCAGGAGACTACTGGTGTTTGGCCCTTTGCGTTGCCATATGCTCTCTTATCCTGTTACAGGAAGTTTTGGAGGGAGTTGACGGGATCAGTACTAAATGCCGCCGGCCGGAATCCCGGCGGTCGAAATACAGACGCCGGAATGGAGTTGACAATATAGTATACTACTGCAGTGAAGAATGCAGTGTGGTTTATAGACCTGCTACAGAGGCTCCTGGGCATTGCACATGCTAATCTTCTAGAAATGCAGGCCAAGTAGAAGACTGGCATGACCAGCTTGCCAGCGAGTTTGATGCCATATGCAAGACAACGCTGCAGGCTGCTTGGTCAAAACCATAATGTGCACTTTCAAAGCATCTTAGGGATGCCAACTGCAGTTAGGTCCATATATATTGGAAAGTGATACAATTTTCATAATTTTAGTTCTGTACGGTACCACAATGGATTTGAAATTAAACAATGGAGATACAACTGCAGACTTTAACTTTAATTTAAGGGATTGATCAAAAATATTGTATGAAATGATTAGGAATTGTAACCATTTTTATACACAGTCCCCATGTTTTCAGGTTTTCAGGGGCTCATATATAAAACTGGATAAATTAACATAATCATAGATAAAATGTTAATTTTTAATACTTTCTCGAGAACTCTATGCAGGCAATGACAGCCTGATATCTGGAAATCATGGACAGCACTAAATGCTGGGTTTCCTCCTTTGTTATGCTTTATCAGCCCATTACTGCAGCTGTCTTCAGTTGCTGTTTGTTCATGGGTCTTTCTGCCTTCATTTTTGGCTGTAGCAAGTGAAATGCATGTTCAATTGGGTTGAGATCAGGAAACGGACTTGTCCATTGGAGAATATTCCACTTCTTTGCTTTAAAAAAAAACTCCTGGGTTGCTTTTGCAGCATGTTTTGGGTCATGGGGCCTAATTCAGACCTGGTCGCATGCAGGCTATTTTTTGCACTGCTGCGACCAGGTAATCGCAGCATACAGGGGAGGGGGTAATCGCTGTGCAGGGGTGCGATCGGCTATGCAGTCAGCTGCACAAACAAAAGTTTGTGCAGTGTCTGCACAGCCCAGGACTTACTCAGCCGCTGTGATGATCCGGGATGTTGCTGACGTCAGGAACCCTCCCTGGAAACGGCCGGACATGCCTGCGTTTTTCCGGACACTCCCATAAAATGGTGAGTTGCCGCCCATGAACACCTTCTGCTTGCCAATCTTCTTGCGATCGCCGTTGCAATCGCTTTCTTCGTAAGAATCATCGCTGCCTGGCGACAGCTGTCGCCGTTGTGCCTGGACATTGCGGGTCACACGCATGCGCAGTTCAGACCCGAATGCACGGCTGTGAAAAAATGCAGCGTGCAATCGGGTCTGAACGTAGTGCATAGATAGAGTAGACACAATCTGACTGTATGGTTGTGAACTGTACAATCTGACTAAAGCTCATGTCAAGCTACAGAAGCACTGCACACACCAAAGAAGTCAGCATGTTCACTTCCTTCACAAACTCATTATGGAGCTCAACATAGGTCACTGGAGAGCCATGATCTTCTACGACTACAAGAGTGGTCTGCGACGGTAGGGGAGTTTTGACTAATTGCAAGTTGCTTTGGGGAAGAAGCATTGTCCCAAACCACTGTATTTGAGTGATTTGTAGAATTATGCACGGGGAAAAGGTCCCTGGAAGATCAGGAGTGCTGCGGCCGACCTGTGTCCGCCATCACCGATGACAATGTTGCAGCCATGCAGGGCCAAAGTTGAGGTGGATGCCAGGGTAAACGTGGCTCAGTTAGAGAAGGAGATAGGCATTTCATTGGGATCCATCCACTTGATACTACACTAAAAACTTGGCCTGAGCAAGGTTTCTACATTCTGGGTGCCCATCACCTGACTCAAGAGCAGAAGAAGGCTCAAGGATTTGGTGCTGCAACATGCTGGCCGAGTTTGATGGAAGTCACTCAAACTCTGTCTGGTAGATCATCAGTGGCGATAAATCCTGTATCTACAGTTTAAACCCCGAGACCAAACAGTCTGCCCAGTCGACCCCAGTTGGAGGTGCACCACCACAGAAGTTCCAACATGAGCGCAGCATGGTCAATCAGATGGTTAAACAGCTATCATACCACTTTTGCAGCAGCGTACAATCCAGGTGACTGGTACACCAATCAATGCCTGCCGCAAGTGCTGTAAGCAGGTGTTGTCCAAGAACTCACGCTCATGGTGCCCATCTCCATCAGGACAATGCACCTGCCCAGAAGTCCAGGAAAGTAGTGGATATTCTGGCCAATGAACACATCCAGGACCTTGTTCATCTGCTATAAAGTCCAGACCTGGTCCCCTGCAGCTTCTTTGTGTTCCCATAAATGAAACGCAAGATGCATGGAATTCATTTTGAGTCACTGGAAGCTGCAGTGGAGACCGTTATCCAATGTGTAAAAGGCATACCTCCTTTGGACTGGTCCAGCGGTTTCACCAAGTGTTTTGAGCGCATGCAACTTTGCAAAGAAACCACTGACGAATACTATGAAAATAAGATTTTACTTACCGATAAATCTATTTCTCGGAGTCCGTAGTGGATGCTGGGGTTCCTGAAAGGACCATAGGGGGGGGGGGGGGGGGGGGGTAGCGGCTCCGCAGGAGACAGGGCACAAAAAGTAAAGCTTTTCCGATCAGGTGGTGTGCACTGGCTCCTCCCCCTATGACCCTCCTCCAGACTCCAGTTAGGTACTGTGCCCGGACGAGCGTACACAATAAGGGAGGATTTTGAATCCCGGGTAAGACTCATACCAGCCACACCAATCACACCGTACAACTTGTGATCTAAACCCAGTTAACAGTATGATAACAGCGGAGCCTCTGAAAGATGGCTTCCTTTAACAATAACCCGAATTAGTTAACAATAACTATGTACAACTTATGCAGATAATCCGCACTTGGGATGGGCGCCCAGCATCCACTACGGACTCCGAGAAATAGATTTATCGGTAAGTAAAATCTTATTTTCTCTATCGTCCTAGTGGATGCTGGGGTTCCTGAAAGGACCATGGGGATTATACCAAAGCTCCCAAACGGGCGGGAGAGTGCGGATGACTCTGCAGCACCGAATGAGAGAACTCCAGGTCCTCCTTAGCCAGAGTATCAAATTTGTAAAATTTTACAAACGTGTTCTCCCCTGACCACGTAGCTGCTCGGCAAAGTTGTAATGCCGAGACCCCTCGGGCAGCCGCCCAAGATGAGCCCACCTTCCTTGTGGAGTGGGCCTTTACAGATTTAGGCTGTGGCAAGCCTGCCACAGAATGTGCAAGTTGGATTGTGCTACAGATCCAACGAGCAATCGTCTGCTTAGACGCAGGAGCACCCATCTTGTTGGGTGCATACAATATAAACAACGAGTCAGATTTTCTGACTCCAGCTGTCCTTGCAATATATATTTTTAATGCTCTGACAACGTCCAGTAACTTGGAGTCCTCCAAGTCACTTGTAGCCGCAGGCACTACAATAGGCTGGTTCAGATGAAATGCTGACACCACCTTAGGGAGAAAATGCGGACGAGTTCGCAGTTCTGCCCTGTCCGAATGGAAAATCAGATATGGGCTTTTGTAAGATAAAGCTGCCAATTCTGACACTCTCCTGGCAGAAGCCAGGGCTAGAAGCATGGTCACTTTCCATGTGAGATATTTCAAATCCACCTTTTTTAGTGGTTCAAACCAATGAGATTTTAGGAAGTCCAAAACCACATTTAGATCCCACGGTGCCACTGGAGGCACCACAGGAGGCTGTATATGCAGCACTCCCTTAACAAAGGTCTGGACTTCAGGGACTGAAGCCCATTCTTTTTGAAAGAAAATCGACAGGGCCGAAATTTGAACCTTAATAGATCCCAATTTGAGACCCATTGACAATCCTGATTGCAGGAAATGTAGGAATCGACCCAGTTGAAATTCCTCCGTCGGAGCACTCCGATCTTCGCACCACGCAACATATTTTCGCCAAATTCGGTGATAATGTTGCACGGTTACTTCCTTCCTTGCTTTAATCAAAGTAGGAATGACTTCTTCCGGCATGCCTCTTTCCTTTAGGATCCGGCGTTCAACCGCCATGCCGTCAAACGCAGCCGCGGTAAGTCTTGAAACAGACAGGGACCCTGCTGAAGCAAGTCCCTCCTTAGAGGTAGAGGCCACGGATCTTCCGTGATCATCTCTTGAAGTTCCGGGTACCAAGTCCTCCTTGGCCAATCCGGAACCACTAGTATCGTTCTTACGCCTCTTTGCCGTATAATTCTCAATACTTTTGGTATGAGAGGCAGAGGAGGAAACACATACACCGACTGGTACACCCAAGGCGTTACCAGCGCGTCCACAGCTATTGCCTGCGGATCTCTTGACCTGGCGCAATACCTGTCCAGTTTTTTGTTGAGGCGAGACGCCATCATGTCCACCATTGGTCTTTCCCAACGGGTTACCAGCATGTGGAAGACTTCTGGATGAAGTCCCCACTCTCCCGGGTGAAGATCGTGTCTGCTGAGGAAGTCTGCTTCCCAGTTGTCCACTCCCGGGATGAACACTGCTGACAGTGCTATCACATGATTCTCTGCCCAGCGAAGAATCCTTGCAGCTTCTGCCATTGCCCTCCTGCTTCTTGTGCCGCCCTGTCTGTTCACATGGGCGACTGCCGTGATGTTGTCCGACTGGATCAATACCGGTTTTCCCTGAAGCAGAGGTTCTGCCTGGTTTAGAGCATTGTATATTGCTCTTAGTTCCAGAATGTTTATGTGAAGAGACGTTTCCAGGCTCGTCCATACTCCCTGGAAGTTTCTTCCTTGTGTGACTGCTCCCCAGCCTCTCAGGCTGGCGTCCGTGGTCACCAGGATCCAATCCTGTATGCCGAATCTGCGGCCCTCCAATAGATGAGCACTCTGCAACCACCACAGAAGAGACACCCTTGTCCTTGGAGACAGGGTTATCCGTAGGTGCATCTGAAGATGCGACCCTGACCATTTGTCCAACAGATCCCTTTGGAAAATTCTTGCGTGGAATCTGCCGAATGGAATCGCTTCGTAAGAAGCCACCATTTTTCCCAGGACTCTTGTGCATTGATGTACAGACACCTTTCCTGGTTTTAGGAGGTTCCTGACAAGCTCGGATAACTCCTTGGCTTTTTCCTCCGGGAGAAAAACCTTTTTCTGAACCGTGTCCAGAATCATCCCTAGGAACAGCAGACGAGTTGTCGGCATTAACTGGGATTTTGGAATATTCAGAATCCACCCATGCTGTTTTAGCACTTCTTGAGACAGTGCTAATCCCATCTCTAGCTGTTCTCTGGACCTCGCCCTTATTAGGAGATCGTCCAAGTATGGGATAATTAATACGCCTTTTCTTCGAAGAAGAATCATCATCTCGGCCATTACCTTTGTAAAGATCCGAGGTGCCGTGGACAATCCGAACGGCAGCGTCTGAAACTGATAGTGACAGTTTTGTACAACGAACCTGAGGTACCCCTGGTGTGAGGGGTAAATTGGAACGTGGAGATACGCATCCTTGATGTCCAAGGATACCATAAAGTTCCCCTCTTCCAGGTTCGCTATCACTGCTCTGAGTGACTCCATTTTGAACTTGAACTTCTTTATGTACAGGTTCAAGGACTTCAGATTTAGAATAGGCCTTACCGAGCCATCCGGCTTCGGTACCACAAAAAGAGTGGAATAATACCCCTTCCCTTGTTGCAGAAGAGGTACCTTGACTATCACCTGCTGAGAGTACAGCTTGTGAATGGCTTCCAACACCGTCTCCCTTTCGGAGGGGGACGTTGGTAAAGCAGACCTCAGGAAACGGCGAGGTGGATCTGTCTCTAATTCCAACCTGTATCCCTGAGATATTATCTGCAGGATCCAGGGATCTACTTGCGAGTGAGCCCACTGCGCGCTGTAATTTTTGAGACGACCGCCCACCGTCCCCGAGTCCGCTTGAGAAGCCCCAGCGTCATGCTGAGGCTTTTGTAGAAGCCGGGGAGGGCTTCTGATCCTGGGAAGGAGCTGCGTGTTGCTGTCTCTTCCCTCGACCTTTGCCTCGTGGCAAATATGAATAGCCCTTTGCTCTCTTATTTTTAAAGGAACGAAAGGGCTGCGGTTGAAAAGTCGGTGCCTTTTTCTGTTGGGGAGTGACTTGAGGTAGAAAGGTGGATTTCCCGGCTGTAGCCGTGGCCACCAAATCTGATAGACCGACTCCAAATAACTCCTCCCCCTTATACGGCAAAACTTCCATATGCCGTTTTGAATCCGCATCGCCTGTCCACTGTCGCGTCCATAAAGCTCTTCTGGCCGAAATGGACATAGCACTTACCCGTGATGCCAGTGTGCATATATCCCTCTGTGCATCACGCATATAAAGAAATGCATCCTTTATTTGTTCTAACGACAGTAGAATATTGTCCCTGTCCAGGGTATCAATATTTTCAATCAGGGATTCTGACCAAACTACCCCCGCACTGCCCATCCAGGCAGTTGCTACAGCTGGTCGTAGTATAACACCTGCATGTGTGTATATACTTTTTTGGATATTTTCCATCCTCCTATCTGATGGATCTTTAAGTGCGGCCGTCTCAGGAGAGGGTAACGCCACTTGTTTAGATAAGCGTGTTAGCGCCTTGTCCACCCTAGGAGGTGTTTCCCAGCGCTCCCTAACCTCTGGCGGGAAAGGGTATAATGCCAATAATTTCTTTGAAATTATCAGCTTTTTATCAGGGGCAACCCACGCTTCATTACACACGTCATTTAGTTCTTCTGATTCAGGAAAAACTATAGGTAGTTTTTTCATACCCCACATAATACCCTGTTTAGTGGTACCTGTAGTATCAGCTAAATGTAACGCCTCCTTCATTGCCAAAATCATATAACGTGTGGCCCTACTGGAAAATACGGTTGATTCGTCACCGTCACCACTGGAGTCATCGCCTGTGTCTGGGTCTGTGTCGACCGACTGAGGCAAAGGGCGTTTCACAGCCCCTGACGGTGTTTGAGTCGCCTGGACAGGCACTAATTGATTGTCCGGCCGTCTCATGTCGTCAAACGACTGCTTTAGCGCGTTGACACTATCCCGTAGTTCCATAAATAAAGGCATCCATTCTGGTGTCGACCCCCTAGGAGGTGACATCCCCATATTTGGCAATTGCTCCGCCTCCACACCAATATCGTCCTCATACATGTCGACACACACGTACCGACACACAGCAGACACACAGGGAATGCTCCTAATGAAGACAGGACCCACTAGCCCTTTGGGGAGACAGAGGGAGAGTTTGCCAGCACACACCAAAAGCGCTATATATATATCAGGGATAGCCTTATAATAAGTGCTCCCCTATAGCTGCTTTGTTATATAAAAATATCGCCATAAATTTGCCCCCCACTCTGTTTTACCCTGTTTCTGTAGTGCAGTGCAGGGGAGAGACCTGGGAGCCGTCCTGACCAGCGGAGCTGTGAGAGGAAATGGCGCCGTGTGCTGAGGAGATAGGCCCCGCCCCTTTTCCGGCGGGCTCGTCTCCCGCTATTTTGAGAAATCAGGCAGGGGTTAAATATCTCCATATAGCCTCTAGGGCTATATGTGAGGTATTTTTAGCCTTTATAGGTACTCATTTTGCCTCCCAGGGCGCCCCCCTCCCAGCGCCCTGCACCCTCAGTGACTGCCGTGTGAAGTGTGCCGAGAGGAAAATGGCGCACAGCTGCAGTGCTGTGCGCTACCTTTAGAAGACTGCAGGAGTCTTCAGCCGCCGATTCTGGACCTCTTCTGTCTTCAGCATCTGCAAGGGGGCCGGCGGCGCGGCTCCGGTGACCATCCAGGCTGTACCTGTGATCGTCCCTCTGGAGCTTGATGTCCAGTAGCCAAGAAGCCAATCCATCCTGCACGCAGGTGAGTTGACTCCTTCTCCCCTCAGTCCCTCGCTGCAGTGATCCTGTTGCCAGCAGGAATCACTGTAACATAAAAAACCTAGCTAAACTTTCTCTAAGCAGCTCTTTAGGAGAGCCACCTAGATTGCACCCTTCTCGGCCGGGCACAAAAATCTAACTGGAGTCTGGAGGAGGGTCATAGGGGGAGGAGCCAGTGCACACCACCTGATCGGAAAAGCTTTACTTTTTGTGCCCTGTCTCCTGCGGAGCCGCTACCCCCCCCCCCCCCCCCCCTATGGTCCTTTCAGGAACCCCAGCATCCACTAGGACGATAGAGAAAATACTTTGCATCCAGAAACGTACTGCACATCCCTAATATTTAGGCACACCCCCCCTCCCATGTTAAACTACAATAAGATCAAATCAACAAGCTTTGGTGCTGACTGATGAATAATGTAACCATGTCTGAAGTTAACCACTGCCTCGCATTGAAGTTCTGTTATGGATTAGCAGGAGCTAGGCACAATTTTGACGTCAACTGGAATAAAGGGTACTGGAACATTCAACTGATCTACAAGGTCCTAGAGCAGTTGGTGGCCATCACCCTATTCATCTTTTACAAGAATAAAGACAAGCTCATACAGGTTTGATTTTATGCAAGATCTGGAGCATGTGCAACATATAGGGAAAGTATAAAGAACATTCAGCAGATACAGTTAACTATTCGATCATACAAATATGGGGATGACAGAAGTACAGTACCTAGAACATTGTGTGGGAGGCAGGGTTAAGCTAGAAGCAGATAAGATAGAGGTAATCTAAGGCAAGCCCCAGCCCATGAATCAGAGACCAGTATTAGCATTCTTAGTGACTGTATATAACCTCCAAGCGCTAAAGTCTCAAATAATAATTATGCACTCTTGATTTTAAATTAAGATTATTTTATTATTTTAAAAGTTTTTATCATATATGTACAGAAATTCATTTATTGTATAGATATGTAAAGTATAAATTGTATTAATTAAAATATATTCATAGATAGAAAAAAATGTGAGTCCTAATACCGGTATACTACACATAAAAACAATACAACATTGAACATATATTCTTGGTGACGTGCCTTGGCAAATTATTCACCTTCAAGGGCAGCACCTTGTTTTATACCAATTGGATAAGTCCCTTATGAGATCTAAAGTATTTAACGTTTGATCTTAAGTGTCTTTGTGCAAATATACAAAGTTCAGAAAGGAGGGTCCATAGGTCTTCCAAATCTTCTTTAGCCACAGAGTCAGAATTTTGACTTTAGCAGGTTAATTCTTCCTCTCAAAATCACTTACTTGTAAGTCCGTTTGTGCAAGGGAGCCAGAGCAATCTGAGTCTGCCGGCAGACGTGTAGAGGTGCTCTCAGATCGACTAGTTTCGCCTGACTGCGCAGGCTTCATCAGGATCTGATGAAGTCAAAATTCTGACTCTGTGGCTAAAGAAGATTTGGAAGACCTATGGACCCTCCTTTCTGAACTTTCTATATTTGCACAAAGACACTTAAGATCAAACGTTAAATACTTTAGATCTCATAAGGGACTTATCCAATTGGTATAAAACAAGGTGCTGCCCTTGAAGGTGAATAATTTGCCAAGGCACGTCACCAAGAATATATGTTCAATGTTGTATTGTTTTTATGTGTAGTATACCGGTATTAGGACTCACATTTTTTTCTATCTATGAATATATTTTAATTAATACAATTTATACATTACATATCTATACAATAAATGAATTTCTGTACATATATGATAAAAACTTTTAAAATAATAAAATAATCTTAATTTAAAATCAAGAGTGCATAATTATTATTTGAGACTTTAGCGCTTGGAGGTTATTTTTGTGTACTGTATTGCTGTTGGGAAACGTGGATTCCCCCCTCTTTTCTTACCCCCATAGCAGCTTGGATATCAAATAGCGAAAAGCGCAGTCCTTTCATTTGTTTTGTTGACTGTATATAACCTGTATCTGACATTAGCACTATAGCAAAGCCCTTGAAAGACCTCGCTAATAAATGGCTACCCAAAATTAAAGCATTTAGGGCTGATGTTCCAAACAAAGAAAAGGCCATTTCTCACCCTTTCGATTGCTATATGTCTGCAGAGTGCAGGTACCTCTCAAGTTACTCCAGGAGTTCTGTAAGGGTTAATAACTACACTGGATAGATCTGTGGTAGAGAGGATCATGGGACTTACCCACACATCAGAAAAAGCTCCACACTCACTGTGCCAGAATTTAAATACACGATCTCAAAGCACCTGAGTGCCAACTGCTACTATATATGTAACTAATATAGCAACTCTCTGGCATATGAACAGAAATTACTTTGAAATGTAAACCTTTTAATATTTTTAAGGAAACTGAATCTTGTAATAATGTATATAGCATCTTGCAATGAGAACATGAATTACATTATTTCTCTAGATATCAGGTCAGTAAAATGGCATACTGTTACAGCGTTATACTTACATGTAATTTTACTTTTATTGACCAATCTCCAAGTATTGGATTATCACTTAGCTGGAAACTATTTGATACAACTCCTAACTCAGCTTTCTCCTCCAGCCATTGCTCAATTAAGTTTCCATGTGGATCCTTGAAAATAAATGTTATAACAAAGTTAGCAGGGAGTAGTTAATATAGGGCCTGATTCATTACCAGTTGCAAATGTGAGATTGTATGCAGTGAGCGATTATCGACAGACTGCGAATGTGCTGTGAACGCATTGCGTGTACGCGAAGGGCAAAATACGATCGCCTTACGAATGCAGGCTAATTGTAAAGAGTACGCATTTTGATTGACAGGAAGTGACCATTCGTGGGTGGTAACATGGCGTTTGTGGGGAGTGGTTGGGAAGGCGCAGGCATGTCATGGCGCGTTTTCAGTGTATCTGACGTCATTTGCAAATGCTGCGTTCAAAAACATGGCCCCCGTTGCAAATGCATTCTCACTGATTTGAGTATGCTGGGGTCAGCCGCAAATGTCGATGGTGCTCATTTTTTGCTTATGAATTGCAAATTTGCTAATGCATAAACAGATTGCATCGGTGGGCATCTGTTATCCTTTCTGGGCGGCTCTTCACATGCAATTTTTAGCAAGAGCAGATATGTGAGAATCGCTATCTCAGCCTCAATAGCGATCCATAGTGAATTAGGCTCATAATCACTATCATATTGACTTATGAATGTATTCAATACTTCCATTACAAACTTTGTTTTATTGAATACATTTTCTATATAAAGACTGATGGCTTTCATGGCAAAACTGAAAACAAAGCCTGAAATCACCACAATGAATCCTCCTGCCAGGACAGTGGGCTCTGCCCTTCTCAGCCAAACACAACTTGAGTTCTCCCTATAGGATTGTGTATTGTGGCTGAATCCTAGTCACCACTCACAGACAGTGTTGCTGAAAAGTCCTACTACTCTTTGCTCCTAAAATTCTTCACACTGGCCATCAGCTCAGGCAGATCCTACATTACAGTATGTTATAATCAACTCATTTTACAAGTGGCAGAACATAAAACAAGGGTAATATGCTCAGAATATACAAAATAACATGTTTTAATTAAACCTTTTTGAAATAAAGAACACAGATCTTTGATCAGCATAACGGCTTAACATAGCTGCATCCTAAAAGGAGACAGGATATAATTTTATGGCCTTCAATATTCCTTTGTGATATTTTAATTGATGGAGTGGTACATGCCTTGCAAAACATGCCTCTCTTAATTACAATTTAAGTACTTAAATTTCCTTACAAGGCAAAACCAACGTCTGGTGTAAATAAATACCATAAGACATATCTATATATTCTAACTTACCATAACGTGTATATCTATGGTAGATGTGTACGGCTTCAGGTCAGCAGAAAAGGTCACAATTCGAATCTTCACTTCTTGGGCAGGTTTGTAAAAGACGCTGTTTGTTTCAATGAAGACAGAAAAACTTTTGGATTTGAAATCAAGAGATTTCGTATTGAAAAATATAATTTTGCCCTCAGAAAATCCTCTGACATGAAGATCATATTTCCCATAAAAGCTATTCAGTGGAAGCTGGGAAAGGGAAAATGCACATTGTCAGGCATCTTTGAAGGGTTCTCATTATTTTTACCACAACAACAAATACAAAATTAGACATGTACAGTATAGCGAAATTACAATGCAGTACACTTAATGAATCAGAAGTAGTATAGTGCCCCTCAGTTATATACTGACTACTCTTTTTTGTTTATTTATTTGCTTTTAGTGGATGTGCAACCTTTTTTTTTTTTTTTTTTTTTTTAGCAGTCATGCTTTTATTGTATATTTGTACTCATTTAATATTGCAGTCAGTAATTTAAATGATTATGGAGGTCATTCAGATCTGATCGCTGGGCTGCGTTATTAGCTGTCCTGCGTTCAGATAGTCACCGCCTACAGGGAGAGTGTATTTTTCGCTGTGCGAGTGTGCTATGCTATGTGTATACCGAACTGCTATAATTCTGTGTGTGCAGTCTCTGCGCAGCCCAGGACCTACTTTTCCAGTGCGATTGAATCCGGCTGACCGGGGCCGGAGCTGACGTCAGGCACCCTCCCTGAAAGTGCTTCGGAACGCCTGTGTTTTTCCGGACACTCCCTGTAAACGGTCAATTGCCACCCACAAACGGCCTCTTTCTGTCAATCACCTTGCGTACACCAGTGCAAATGGATCCTTCGCATCATCCCGTCGCTGACCGGCGCTGCCCATTGTAGCTGTCCGATGCGTGTGCTGCTTGCGGCTCAGACACATGCGATGTTAGGACAGACAGCAGCGATTAGATCTGATTGACCCCCTATGTTTAAAAATGACTGGTCAAGGAAACTCTATAGAGTTGCACAATAAACAATAAAAACCAGGATCATTGTTCATAAGCTGGACATGTCTGCCTATTAAAGGAGCTCACATAGCTTCCTAGACAGTCCTGATTCAATTGATTTATACTGTATTCATAAATACCATAATTGGCTACTCTTACTATTATGAGCACTATAATCTCATTGTTGGGAATCAGTTCAATTAGCCACAAAGGGAAGTGAGTTGCTGTTGCAACAGCGTAGAAAAGCCAGCAATGGCAGCTGAATTCTCCCCAACTCCTCGCAATCCGATATTACTCCAGATTCACATTTTTTTTCTCTATATGCTTTATTTTATGAAGGTATATCTAATTAATTTTTATATTAATAGTCTTAGGTGTTAATTATTACTGTGTTTGGGCGTCTGTGTACACTTTCTATATTCAGTATGTCAGGTTTTTATTTATAATAAAATACTTAAATGTTTCCTGTGAGTATTGTACTGTGTTGGCTGATCCCAATTTGTATGGAATTACATAGCAGCAGGGAAGCAGTTGTGCAGTTAAAAAGCAAAAATGCAAATGCATCAGGTGGCGTCTGTAGGACATAGACACCTGCTGCATGCATCTGCCACCTCCGCATGCCTCACCAAATGCTGCAGCCTGATTGACAAGAGGGAGCTGCGCATGTGCAGAACGGGTTTTGATTCTGCGCAGACCCAAAAACATCGTATTTGTACGCAAATCATTGGGTTTCCATCAAAATCTGAATTAGGCCCTATGGCTTTTAATATATATCAATATTTGAACACTACAGTATGCCTATTTGTGAGCCACATATATTCAGTATGTTTGCTTTCTAAGCTCAATTTATTGCCGTTTTATCTTTGCAAAGTGGTGCATCAAAATGATCAACTAATTCTTGTTCTTTTAGATAGATTTTACTAATGCCTCATCGTTTAAATATATATAGTTATATATACACTTACTTGTGGAAGAACCAGTGTGCCAATGGATCCTGTATTAAAAAAGCAAAATACAAATGACCATAAGTCCCTTTTTGTCATGTGTCAGAATCGTACTTCACAAAATGAACCTGCTTGTAATACAATATTTTCTCTGTCTAAATCTGCACACCAAATCACAACACTTATTGACATCTTGTTTTGTCTCTGTTCCATTACTATTATCTTTCTGAAATAGAGAAATTGCTCATTTGAGCTTTTATAGTGGTTATAAAAGTTATTCTCCTACTTTTACATATCTGACATCATATTTCCTTATAATGGAATAAAAATGATAATAAAATCTCCCAAAATAGTTTGATAATATGCCACTAATGCCCCCAATTAATAAATATGCCACACTGCAATGTCCCCAACTAGTAATAAACCAAACAAAACCCCTCAGTCATGCCCCTTTATATGCCAGCCTCAGAACTTCATGCCCTTCTACGTGCCTCTGCCCTCAGGGCCCCTTCATTCCCTTATATGCCAGCCAAGAGCCCCCTCATGTCCTTATGTACTACCTCAGTGTCCCCCCCCATGTCTTTATAAACCAGCTCAGATCCCACCTCATGTCTTCATAAGCCAGCTCAGAGTGCCCGGCCACATTACTTATCTCACTGAAAAGTCCACCTGTCTCCACCTGGCACTATAGTGGTCCATGTCTCTGCCTGCTCCATACAATGGCACTGACTCCCATGACGGTCATTTCTAATCTGGGGAGCAGGGTGGATTGGAGGCTGAGCTGTACAGAAGGCCAGGCCAAAAATAATGTTACTGTTCTGCGCCAAGCATTTATCTCCTCTGGACTTCACACAGAGGTGTCTAGAGTTCCAGAGGAAATTATAGTAGGAGTGGGGCATGTTTGGTCTTCGGGTTAAAATGTGACCTAGATCGTCCACCACTTAGCATCACATTAAGGTGCACATCTGCTCACTAATCAAGCAAATGACTCTGGTAAATTGTTTATGCACCTAGATAGGTTGTGAAGCAGAATATCTGGGGGCATCCTATGCAAGTGTGAACAGCACATAAAAAATTCAACCTCCCATCACTTTAGAACCATGCACAAAATAAACGTTTTATGTGTTGTTTGGTGGGTTTTTTTTTGTTGTTTTTTTTTTTTTTTTTTTTGGGGGGGGGGGGGGGGGACTACCGAGTTTAAAATCATACATGTTTTATATTAATCATGGTGCTGAGGGGACATTGAGGCTCTTTTTATCATGTGGCACCTTTTGTGTGTGTGAAGTTTTGTTTAAAATTAGACAAAGTAAGCTAACAGATGTGTCCACATACAATGGGCATGATGCATGGCGCATAGCTTTTTGCATGTGATGCATCCCGCCAGTCATGGCAGGCATAATGGCATTTATTAACGCCATATGCCTGAATAAAATCACAAAGGACAGCTCTCCCGGTAAGAGCTGTCCTTTGCAATAGGGGGGGGGGGGCTTGATCCTTCTCTGCAAACAAATAAACGATAAAAAACTAGCGCTGCTGATGTTTTATAAATTATTAAAATAGTAGAACTTTCACAATGAAACATCTGATGGGGGAGTTTTAGAAACGAAATGCTTCATCCACAATCTGCCCTCAAATGGCTCCACGTATTTAGAAAGACACTCACATCAATATTCAGCCTTGCGTTCCTATAAGGCTATCTTTATGGCTATAGGAAATAGCTGGTGCTCTTTTTAATCACAGTGAACCATAAGAATGACACTTACATTGAAGTTCAGTCTCGAGTGCACTGAAAGGTTTCTTTTTATTTCTCCACTCACTGCAGACAGGAGACAGGCAGACGGTAGTGCTTAAAAATGTACACGAATTTATTCATGAAGCATAAAAACACACGAATACTGAAACACACGTCCTGCAGCTGATGGATGGTCGTCACAGCATAAAAACTTCAACCGGTTTCAAGGATTCTCTCCCCTTTGTCAAGAAGGGGCAACACGTAAATAAGACCATAGTCTCACCGCATCCAATCCAATGCGTTACATACTGTACCGGAGCTTGGTGCATGTGAGGAAATCAGCCATACTTCTGAAAACTGAATTTTTGGAGGTTTGGCTGCAGTTTTAGTGTTGCCGCATCATGTCCAATATCCTAAAACCCAGTGAAATAGCCTTGAACGTTGCGACAGGGATTTTACTACTTAGCTGATTACTAATCCTAACTATCTAGGACACTACAGGGTTGAGAGCACAGCAAAAAAAAAAGAGCAAGTATTTTACACCTTGGCAAAACCATGTTAAACTGCATGTGGGTGTAGATGTAAAATGTGCAGAGAGATTTAGATAGGCGTATACACACTTAAATCTAAACTGCAATATAAAAAAAAAATGTCCAGTATTGGCTACATGCAAGAGCAGCCACTATTTGCCCTGCCTGAAAAAAAAAAAAAGAGATTTATGGTAAGAACTTACCTTTGTTAAATCTCTTTCTGCGAGGTACACTGGGCTCCACAAGGAGAGACAATGGGGTGTAGAGTAGGATCTTGATCCGAGGCACCAAAAGAGACGACAACAGTTTGTAGCCACATACACCACATTCTCACGACAGGAGAAGTGTCAGCGGCTAATGCCATACCAACCCAAAGAAGCTAAGTGCGTCAGGGTGGGCGCCTTGTGGAGCCCAGTGTACCTCACAGAAAGAGATTTAACAAAGGTAAGTTCTTACCATAAATCTCGTTTTCAGCTGCGGGGTACACTGGGCTCCACAAGGATAGACAATGGGGATGTCCTAAAGCAGTTCCTTATGGGAGGGGATGCACTGTAGCGGGCACAAGAACCCGCCGTCCAAAGGAAGCATCCTGGGAAGCAGAGGCGTCACGAGGTGTGGTGACACCCGGTGCGCGCCCCTGAACTCCTGCCGCGATCGCGGCAATGGGGCGTGGCCTTGTACTTTGGGGGCGTGGCTTCGCTGGATCCCGGAATCGTCACTCTGGGGGCGTGCCCAGCATCTCCGGAGATGCTGGGCTTCCCCCAGAGCCAGTCTCCGTCCGCTGTCGGCTCCTCTTCTGTGACAGGAGCCGGGTGCTGTAGGAGACTTTCTCACTGCAGCACCTGGTTCCTGTCAGTGCGGAGGAGCTGACATTTGGTGTCACCCTCCTACAGGCGTCACACCCGGGTGCGGGCCGAACCCCCCGCACCCGCCTTGTGACGCCACTGCTGGGAAGCGGCAGTATCGAAGGCAAAGAACCTTATGAACATGTTCACTGAGGACCACGTAGCCGCCTTGCACAAATGTTCAAGGGTCGCACCACGGCGGGCCGCCCAAGAAGGTCCAACGGACCGAGTAGAATGGGCCGTAATGTGAGCAGGACCTGACAGACCAGCCCTCACATAAGCATGTGCAATCACCATTCTAATCCATCTGGCCAAAGTCTGCTTGTGAGCAGGCCAGCCACGTTTGTGAAATCCAAACAAAACAAAGAGAGAATCAGATTGCCTAATAGAAGCAGTTCTCTTCACATAGATACGGAGAGCCCGTACCACATCCAAAGACCGCTCTTTGGGAGACAAATCAGGAGAGACAAGCGCCGGAACCACAATCTCCTGATTAAAGTGGAACGAAGAAACCACCTTAGGTAAATATCCGGGACGAGTCCTAAGAACCGCCCGGTCACGGTGAAATATCAGATATGGGGAACTACAAGACAAGGCCCCCAAATCCGACACTCTTCTAGCAGAGGCAATAGCCAGCAAGAACACCACCTTAAGGGAAGGCCACTTAAGATCAGCTGAACCAAGAGGTTCAAACGGAGACTCTTTCAAGCCTCCAGAACCACGACAAGTCCCAAGGAGCCAAAGGCGGGACGTAAGGACGTTGAATCCGCAAAACACACTGAGTAAACGTATGCACATCAGGTAAGGTCACAATTTTTCTCTGAAACCACACCGACAAGGCAGAAATATGAACCTTGAGGGAGGCCAGACGCAGGCCTAAGTCCAGGCCCTGCTGAAGAAAAGCCAAAAGTTTGGCTGTACTAAACTTGGAAGTGTCATAATTGTTAGATGCGCACCAAACCAAGTAAGAATGCCAGACCCTATGGTAAATCCGAGCAGAAGCCGGATTCCGGGCCCGCAACATAGTTTGTATGACTGCCTTAGAAAACCCTTTAGCCCTCAAGACGGAAGCTTCAAGAGCAACGCCATCAAAGACAGCCGGGCCAGGTCCTGGTAGACACAGGGGCCCTGAATGAGGAGGTCTGGGGATTGTAGAAGTAGAATTGGACGCTCTGACGAGAGGCCCCGAAGGTCTGAGAACCAGTGCCATCTGGGCCACGCTGGAGCTATGAGAAGCAGGATTCCTCCTTCCTGCTTGAACTTCCGAATTACCCTGGGCAGGAGTGACACCGGAGGGAACACGTATGGCAGCCGAAACTTCCATGGAACCGCCAGCGCATCCACGAATGCTGCTTGAGGATCCCTTGTTCTTGCTCCGAAGACCGGAACCTTGTGATTGTGTCGAGACGCCATCAGATCCACATCTGGAAGGCCCCACCTTTCCACTAGGAGTTGAAACACTTCTGGATGGAGGCCACACTCCCTGGCGTGTACGTCCTGACGACTGAGAAAGTCCACTTCCTAATTCAGGACTCCCGGAATGAATATCGCCGATATGGCCGGTAGATGGCGTTCCGCCCATTGAAGAATCTGTGAGACTTCCTTCATTGCCAAGCGGCTTCGAGTGCCGCCTTGCTGATTTATGTAAGCCACTGTGGTGGCGTTGTCCGACTGTACTTGAACAGGACGGTTCTGAATTAAATGCTGGGCCAGGTTCAATGAGTTGAAGACCGCCCGCAATTCCAGAATGTTGATCAGGAGGAGAGACTCCTCCTCGGTCCACCGACCCTGAAGGGAGTGTTGCTCCAACAACGTGCCCCAACCCCCTTAGACTGGCATCTGTCGTCAACAGGACCCAGTCGGATATCCAGAAGGGACGGCCCCTGCACAATCGTTGGTCCTGGAGCCACCAGTACAGTGACAGACGGACCTCCGGAGTCAATGAGATCATGTGAGACCTGATCTGGTGAGGCAGACAGTCCCACTTGGCCAGAATCAGCCTCTGGAGGGGGCGAGAATGGAATTGAGCATACTCCACCATGTCGAATGCTGACACCATGAGGCCCAGCACCTGCATCGCCGAATGTATCGACACTTGCGGACGAGAGAGGAAGCAACTAATCCTGTCCTGAAGCTTCAGGACTTTCTCCTGAGACAAGAACAACCGCTGGTTGTGAGTGTCCAATAGCGCTCCCAGGTGTACCATGCTCTGAGCAGGGACCAGGGAGGATTTATTCCAGTTGATGAGCCACCCGTGGGCTTGCAGAAACCAGTCAGTCAGATCTAGGTGACGTAGGCGAATTTCTGGGGAATTTACCAGGATCAACAAGTCATCCAGATACGGTAGGATCCTGACCCCTTGACAGCAGAGTACCACCGTCATCACCGCCATAACTTTGGTGAAGACTTGGGGAGCCGTGGTTAAACCAAAAGGTAACGCCCGAAACTGGTAATGGAGGTTGCCAACCGCAAACATCAGGTATTGCTGATGCGACACTGCTATAGGAATATGCAGGTAAGCATCCTGTATATCCAGGGAAACCATATAATCCCCAGGTTCCAAGGCCAGAAAGATAGAGCGAAGGGTTTCCATATGGAACTTGGAGACTCTCACAAACTTGTTCAATGCCTTGAGGTTGAGAATGGGCCGGGAGGACCCATTCGGTTTCGGGACTAGAAACAGCGGAGAATAGTACCCCTGGCCTCTCTAAGCAAGAGGCACCTGTACTACCACTCCTGAGTCCAGGAGGGTCTGTACCACCGAATGAAGAGTCTTTGCCTTTGTCTGATCCGAAGGGACGTCTGTCAGGCAAAATCGATGAGGGGGACGGTTTTTGAAGGCTATGGCGTAACCTCGAGTGACGACTTCCCGCACCCAGGCATCTGAAGTGGTCTTCAACCATTCCTGGGTATAACCTAGAAGCTGGCCCCCCCACCCTGGGGTCCCCCCAGGGGGAGGCCCGCCCCATCATGCGGCAGGCTTATCGGTCTTGGAAGCTGGCTGACGGGCAGCCCAAGCTCTTTGGAAGTGCGGGCCTGTTTGTGGTACGCCTGACCTTTTGCTTTACCTGAAGGACGAAAGGGACGAAATAGCCTTCGGCACAGAAGGAGCAGTACTTGGCAGATAGTGGCTGATCTGGCTACTGCCAAAACAGCCTATCTTATTTAAGTCCTCCCCGAACAGGATATCTCCCTTAAAAGGGAGTACCTCCAGGGTTTTTCTAGAATCCAGATCCACAGACCAGGATCTCAGCCACAATATCCGGCGAGCCAGGACTGACGTAGTAGAAGCCTTGGCTGCCAGAACACCGGCATCAGAAGCCACCTCTTTAATATAGTGAGAAGCTGTGACAATATATGACAAACATTGCCTAGCATGGTCAGAAGAGATTTCAGCTTCCAACTCTTGGGCCCACGCTTCAATAGCTTCTGCAGCCCATGTCGCTGCAATAGTGGGCCCTGCGCAGCACCCGTGAGGGTGTAAATCGCTTTCAGAAAACCCTCCACACGTTTATCCGTAGGCTCCTTCAGAGACGTGACAGTAGTGACAGAGCTGAGGAAACCACCATCCTTGCCACATGCGGGTCCACTGGAGGAGGTGTCTCCCAATTTTTAGACCGCTCTGGCGCGAGGGGAAAGCGAGCCAGCATCTTCTTGTGAGGCACGAACTTCTTCCCTGGATTTTCCCAGGATTCCTGACGTATATCTACCAGGTGATCAGAATGAAGTGAAACTTGTTTAACCACCTTCCGACGCTTGAATCTATCTGGTTTCTTAGGAGGGATGGATGGCTCGGGATCATCCGTGATCTGTAGAATCAACTTAATAGCCTCCAATAGGTCAGGAACATCCACTTGTGAACCACCATCCCCATCAGTATTACCTGTGTCAGAATCTGTGGGGTCAGTGTAAGCGCCATTTTCATTAGACAAGGCGTCAGTGACAGCAGCGTATTGTGAGGAAGTAATGGCCCAATTAGAGGACCCCTTGGTTGTAGGTAAGCGAGGGTCAGACTTCTTAGTAGTCAGTGACTGGTTCAATTTCTTCAGTTGAGCGGACAAGTTATCTGCCCACGGCGGATTAACCGCGGGGACCATATACGGTTGAACCGGCATGGGAGGTCCCATAGGGGGCGTTAGTTTAGTAACTTGTGTATTCAGAAGTGTGGAGAAAGTAGCCCACGGCGGGTCATTATGGACCCCTGTTGCCACAGTCCCACTGGGTGGCAAGGAGCCCCCAGAACCAGAGCCCTCAGCTGCTATATTTTACGCATAGGTACCTGTGGCGTCAGCAACACTGCCAGTGTGTTCAGCCACAGAATTGTTACCCTCAGAAGCAGACATGTTATAATGTGCACTATAAGGTAACACAGTACAATTGTCAGCAGCACAATACCTGACCCAAACCCCTGCGTATGTCGACAGGGATACAGGAGAGATATAGTGACTAAAATCACAGAGAAAAAAAATAAGATTTTACTCACCGGTAAATCTATTTCTCATAGTCCGTAGTGGATGCTGGGAACTCCGTAAGGACCATGGGGAATAGCGGGCTCCGCAGGAGACTGGGCACTCTAAAGAAAGATTTAGTACTATCTGGTGTGCACTGGCTCCTCCCTCTATACCCCTCCTCCAGACCTCAGTTAAGGAAACTGTGCCCGGAAGAGCAGACATTATAAGGAAAGGATTTTGGAATCCCGGGTAAGACTCATACCAGCCATACCAATCACACCGTATAACTTGTGATACACTTATCCAGTCAACAGTATGAACAACAAAAGGGCATCAACAATGGATGCCAAAATAACATAACCCATTATTAAGCAATAACTATGTACACGTATTGCAGAAAGTCCGCACTAGGGACGGGCGCCCAGCATCCACTACGGACTATGAGAAATAGATTTACCGGTGAGTAAAATCTTATTTTCTCTAACGTCCTAGTGGATGCTGGGAACTCCGTAAGGACCATGGGGATTATACCAAAGCTCCCAAACGGGCGGGAGAGTGCGGATGACTCTGCAGCACCGAATGGGCAAACTCAAGGTCCTCCTCAGCCAGGGTATCAAACTTGTAGAATTTTGCAAATGTGTTTGAACCCGACCAAGTAGCAGCTCGGCAAAGCTGTAAAACCGAGACCCCTCGGGCAGCCGCCCAAGAAGAGCCCACCTTCCTTGTGGAATTGGCTTTCACTGATTTTGGATGCGGCAATCCAGCCGCAGAATGAGCCTGCTGAATCGTGTTACAGATCCAGCGGGCAACGGTTTGCTTTGAAGCAGGAGCCTCCAACTTGTTGGGGGCATATAGGATAAACAGCGAGTCAGTTTTCCTGACTCCAGCCGTTCTGGCTACATAAATCTTCAAAGCCCTGACTACATCTAGTAACCTGGAATCCTCCAAGTCACGAGTAGCCGCAGGCACCACAATAGGTTGGTTCAAATGAAAAGATGACACCACCTTTGGCAGAAATTGGGGACGAGTCCGCAATTCTGCCCTGTCCATATGAAAAACCAGATAGGGGCTTTTACATGACAAAGCCGCCAATTCTGACACACGCCTAGCCGAAGCTAAGGCCAACAGCATGACCACCTTCCACGTGAGATACTTTAGCTCCACGGTCTTAAGTGGTTCAAACCAGTGGGATTTTAGGAAACCCAACACCACGTTGAGATCCCAAGGTGCCACTGGTGGCACAAAAGGGGGCTGAATATGCAGCACTCCCTTAACAAACGTCTGAACTTCAGGAAGAGACGCCAGTTCCTTTTGAAAGAAAATGGATAGGGCCGAAATCTGGACCTTTATGGATCCCAACTTCAAGCCCATAGTCACTCCAGACTGTAGAAAGTGCAGAAATCTGCCTAGTTGGAATTCCTCTGTAGGGGCCTTCCTGGCCTCACACCAAGCAACATATTTTCGCCATATGCGGTGATAATGCTTTGCTGTCACGTCCTTCCTAGCCTTTATCAGCGTAGGAATAACTTCCTCCGGAATGCATTTTTCCGCTAGGATCCGGCGTTCAACCGCCATGCCGTCAAACGCAGCCGCGGTAAGTCTTGGAACAGGCAGGGCCCCTGTTGCAACAGGTCCTGTCTGAGAGGCAGAGGTCATGGGTCCTCTGTGAGCATTTCTTGCAGTTCCGGGTACCAAGGCCTTCTTGGCCAATCCGGAACAATGAGTATTGTTCTCACTCCTCTTCTTCTTACGATTCTCAGCACCTTGGGTATGAGAGGAAGAGGAGGAAACGCATAGACCGACTGGAACACCCACGGTGTTACCAGGGCGTCCACAGCTATCGCCTGGGGGTCTCTTGACCTGGCGCAATACCGTTGTAGCTTTTTGTTGAGACGGGACGCCATCATGTCTACCTGTGGCAGTTCCCATCGATTTGTAATCTGAATGAAGACTTCGTGATGAAGTCCCCACTCTCCCGGGTGAAGGTCGTGCCTGCTGAGGAAGTCTGCTTCCCAGTTGTCCACCCCCGGAATGAACACTGCTGACAGTGCTTGCACGTGATTCTCCGCCCACCGAAGAATCCTGGTGGCTTCCGCCATCGCGACTCTGCTTCTTGTGCCGCCCTGGCGGTTTACATGAGCCACCGCGGTGATGTTGTCTGACTGAATCAGCACCGGTTGGTTGCGAAGCAGGGGCTCCGCTTGACTCAGGGCGTTGAATAGGGCCCTTAGTTCCAGGATATTTATGTGCAGACAAGCCTCCTGACTTGACCACAACCCTTGGAAGTTTCTTCCCTGAGTGACTGCCCCCCACCCTCGGAGGCTCGCATCCGTGGTTACCAGGACCCAGTCCTGTATGCCGAACCTGCGGCCCTCGAGAAGGTGAGCACTCTGTAGCCACCACAGAAGAGACACCCTGGCCCTCGGGGACAGGGTGATCAGCCGCTGCATCTGAAGATGCGATCCGGACCATTTGTCCAACAGATCCCATTGAAAGATCCTCGCATGGAACCTGCCGAAGGGAATGGCTTCGTACGATGCCACCATCTTTCCTAGGACTCGCGTGCAGTGATGCACTGACACCTGTTTTGGTTTTAAGAGGTCTCTGACTAGAGTCACAAGCTCTTGAGCCTTCTCCGTCGGGAGAAACACCTTCTTCTGGTCTGTGTCCAGAATCATGCCCAGAAAGGGCAGACGCGTCGTAGGAATCAGCTGCGACTTTGGGATATTCAGAATCCAGCCATGCTGTTGCAACACTTCCTGAGAGTGCGCTACGCTGATCTGCAACTGCTCCCTTGACCTCGCCTTTATGAGGAGATCGTCCAAGTATGGGATAACGGTGACTGCTTGCTTTCTCAGGATCACCATCATTTCTGCCATTACCTTGGTAAATATTCTCGGTGCCGTGGAGAGCCCAAACGGCAACGTCTGGAATTGGTAATGACAGTCCTGTACCACAATCTGAGGTACTCCTGATGAGGCGGATAAATGGGGACATGCAAGTAAGCATCCTTGATGTCCAGAGACACCATAAAATCCCCCTCTTCCAGGCTTGCAATGACCGCTCTGAGCGATTCCATTTTGAACTTGAATCTTTTCAGATAAATGTTCAGGGACTTTAAATTTAATATAGGTCTGACCGAACCGTCCGGTTTCGGTACCACAAACATTGTGGAATAGTATCCCTTTCCCTGTTGAAGAAGGGGAACCTTTACCACCAAATGCTGGAGAAATAGCTTGTGAATTGCCGCTACCACTACTTCCCTTTCTATGGGGGAAGCTGGCAGGGCCGAATTTAGGTAACGTTGAGGGGGCATCACCTCGAATTCCAGCTTGTATCCCTGAGACACAATCTGTATAGCCCAGGGATCCACCTGTGAGCAAACCCACTGGTGGCTGAAATGTCGGAGACGCGCCCCCACCGCTCCTGGCTCCACCCGTGGAGCCTCAGCGTCATGCGGTGGATTTAGTGGAAGCCGGGGAGGACTTCTGTTCCTGGGAACTAGCTGTAAGGTGCAGCTTTTTTACTCTACCCCTGCCTCTAGCAAGAATGGAAGCACCTCTGACCTTCTTGCTTCTTTGTGCGCGAAAGGACTGCATTTGGTAATACGGTGCTTTCTTAGGTTGTGAGGGAATATATGGCAAAAAGTTTGACTTCCCAGCAGTAGCTGTGGAAACCAGGTCCGAGAGACCGTCCCCAAACAATTCCTCACCCTTGTAAGGTAACACCTCCATGTGTTTTTTGGAGTCAGCATCACCTGTCCACTGCCGAGTCCACAGGACCCTCCTGGCAGAAATTGACATTGCATTAATTCTAGAGCCCAGTAGGTAAATGTCCCTCTGGGCATCCCTCATATATAGGGCATCCCTCATATATAGGACAGTGTCTTTTATATGCCCCAGGGTCAGCATAATGGTATCCCTGTCCAAGGTATCCATTTCCTCAGACAGATTATCTGTCCACGCTGCTACAGCACTACACATCCACGCCGACGCAATTGCCGGCCTCAGTAGAGTCCCTGAATGTGTATAAACAGATTTCAGGATACTTTCCTGCTTTCTATCTGCAGGATCCTTTAGGGTGGCCGTATCCTGCGACGGCAGGGCCACCTTCTTAGATAAGCGTGTGAGTGCTTTATCTACCCTAGGGGAGGATTCCCAGCACACCCTGTCCTCTGGCGGGAAAGGTTACGCCATAAGTAATCTTTTGGAAATCAGGACTTTCTAATCTGGGGAATCCCACGCTCTTTCACATATTTAACTCATGTGAAGGGGGAAAAGTCACCTCTTGCTTTTACATATAAACCCTCTTGTCAGGAACAGGGTTTACCTCTGATATGTGTAAAACATCCTTCATCGCTATAATCATGTAACGTATAGCTTTTGTCATTTTCGGTTGCAATTTTGCATCATCGTCGTCGACACTGGAGTCAGAATCCGTGTCGACATCTGTGTCAACCATTTTGGATAGTGGGCGCTTTTGAGACCCCGAGGGCCTCTGCGCTGTAGGATCAGGCATGGGTTGAGACCCTGACTGGCCCGAGGTATCAGCTTTATCCAACCTTTTATGTAAGGAGTTTACATTATCATTTAACACCTTCCACATATCCATCCAATCAGGTGTCGGCACCGTCGGCGGCAACACGTCAGTCAACTGCACTTGCTCTGCCTCCACATAGCCCTCTTCGTCAAACATGTCGACACACGCGTACCGACACACCACACACACAGGGGAAGCTCTAATGAGGACAGGACCCCCACAAGGCCTTTTGGAGAGACAGAGAGAGAGTATGCCAGCACACACCCCAGCGCTATATAACCCAGGGATTACACAGTACTTTAGTGTTTACCCAGTAGCTGCTGTATTATGATTAATGCGCCTAAATTTATGTGCCTCCCTCTCTTTTTCACCCTTCTACCGTGATTCTGCAGGGGAGAGCCTGGGGAGCTTCCTCTCAGCGGAGCTGTGGCAGGAAAATGGCGCTGGTGAGTGCTGAGGACGAAAGCCCTGCCCCCTCAGCGGCGGGCTTCTGTCCCGCGATTTTCTGTAAAATAAATGGCGGGGGCTCATACATATAACAGTGTCCCACTGTCTATATGCAGTTTTCGCCAGGAGGTATCAATTGCTGCCCAGGGCGCCCCCCCCCCCCCCTGCGCCCTGCACCCTACAGTGACCGGAGTGTGTGGGTTAGTGTGGGCGCAATGGCGCACAGCTGCAGTGCTGTGCGCTACCTCATGTGAAGACAGGAGTCTT